>NW_019386362.1:33975-35531 GCF_000671375.1 Centruroides sculpturatus | reverse complement strand
ATTACATTTATAATTTTTACAATTAATAGAAAATTCGAATTCATGTACGATATAACTGAAAATCATTTCTTTATATAAATCAAAATCTTTACTAAGATGCGTGAGAGAAAGCAAATATACCCGATTTCGTGTAAACTTGGTAGTTCTTTTGATATAAAATATAGAAATAATTAAATAGTAAAATATACTCCACTAATTCTTTAAGAAATTTGTTTTTGAATTAGTATTAAGTATGACAGTAAATTCCAACGTTTCAATATAATTAGAACAGTTCCAATATAACAGATTTGAAAGCAAATACTCACAGATAATGTTGAGAGTCAAAAAATTATTAATATCATATTCGAGTTTCGGGAATTTACCCGAGCGTGCACATAATTAAGTCATTAAACGTCATTAGCTTACGAAATACGTACTTTTCGGGAAATTCCCGATATATCATGCTTAGCGCTAATACAGTCAATAAAATTAAGTTGTCTAATATGATATATATAATATTGTGAAATGCCAACAAGGAACTCACGCAAGGACTATTATTAAAATAAAGAGGAGGGAAAATAAAAGGAAATGTGAAATAGTAATATGATATTGGATTGTTCGGAAAGTAATTTACGAACAACCCTAGTATGAGTAGCAGGGGGCCACCGGGTCGAACCCTAATGACCGCTTAATCTGCACGGGTCGGGAAGACCCGCTCTCGGTTGTCGGATGGCAATAGGAAGGCTAAAAATATGAGTGGGGAGGAGTTGGAAGTCGTGACCAGGTGTCCAAAAGACTACACGGGTTTAAATTAACGAACACATTTAATAAATAATTATGAAAATTTACACAAAGAATTTAAATACAACATATGTGAATCAAGATATAAATAGGTATTCTAAAAAACTATTCTAACCTAACGCTAAAATCCGAGAGAGAGCTCACGTTAGAGAGATATAAATAATAATGGCAAGGGTTTACCTCGAAGGCAACGTTCTCCAATTATAGGGCGTTAATAAAACACTCTGTGATCGTCGTCTTCTAATCCGAGGTTCCTTTGAAGGCTATGTGGAGCGATGTCCTGTTACGGTGTATGCTCCGTCGCTCCCAATATGTAGAGTTCTTCCTTGACGAAGTTCTTCGGAGGTTTCTTCAATCAACCTCTCCGAGGAGTAATTCCGTCGTATATGGAGAGAATAGAAAATAAGCAAAGTCCTTTACCTTTCATGGAGCGGCAATTATGAGCTTCTTAGATCCTGAGAGTGCTGGAAGATCGTGCGACGATCGCTCTTGAGGTTTGCAGAGGGGTTTCTTCGGCGTTAGCTCCTCAGCCAAGCGCCCGGAGTAGAAAATTTGACCCCTTTATATACTCTATAGCGTGGGAAAATCTGCTACTCTTTTGACAGCTCTCCAGATTTATGACAGTCTCCCCCGTCATGGGTGACGACAATGCAGACATCGTTTAACCAATTACTGTTAAATTCGTCATCACCTAGGGAGATGAATGACCTTATTTGGTCATTTTTTTCGTTCGGTCGCTGCCGACGTATGAGGGTCACGTGACATCGTGGTCCCTC
>NW_019386362.1:16241-30478 GCF_000671375.1 Centruroides sculpturatus | reverse complement strand
CCCGCTTCGCTGGGCAAAAAGTAACGATAGTGAAGATTAAGATAATTACATTATAGCTAATCTTACCCGTTATCACAGAATGCAAGAATTAGGTCCCCCGTTTCCAGACTAATTAGAAAATTTTTACGTTTAGTCAAACAAACTATTTTTAACGTTTCTGTAACGTTTACAATCGTTCTATAATCGAACCAATATTCGAATTTTATGTTCAAATTTAATTCGAACAAATTCGAACAAAACATTCGAAATAGAAAGCCACTTTCAACTACTTTTAGTCTCATATCTCCCGCACCCTTATCTTGGTTGCTATCGAGACGCAACCACCATAGTGCACGAATGGAGACTTGGGGCTACCACCACATACAAACACCATTCACGTGCGATGTGTAGTTTTGGCAAAGAAGTGAAATATAGGGACATACATGTCCATTTTTATAGATATAGATATAGATAAATGTGTGTTTCCGTACATTTATTATTTATTATATATATCGATTATTTACTCCCGTTTATTATTATAAGTTTATTTTAATTAGTTTTATTCCCTTACAAATTCAAAATGGCAATAAAATGAACCTTGATGGTTTGTAGAATGCCGATGGCACAGGTGTAGAGATATTCAGATTGACAATGTCATTACAACGCTTTCGATTCCTCTAACGCAGCCTAAGAATCGATGGAAATGTAAAACGCCCTGCAAAAAGATAAGTGGATAAGGTTGCTTCAATTAGAGAATTGTTTGAAATGTTTGCTGACAAGTGTGATAGAAATTACTTTCCATCAGAGTGTGTTACAATTGATGATATGCTTCCAGCTTTCTGGGGTAAATCTAAATCTCCCTTTAGACAATATATACCAAGCAAACCTTCTAAGTATGGAATAAACATATAGGCAATGGCTTTTGACAACTGGTACGCATCTTTCCCGCTAGTCAAAATGATATTCGATGTCCATAATTTGAGTTCGGTGAGCACACTTCGAAAAAACAAGTGTGAAATTCATAAGGAATTCTTAAATATCAACAACAGATGTAAATATGACAGTATGTTTGGTTTTACAGACAAAATTGCACTGGTTTTATACATCCCGCAAACTAAAAAAAAAAAAATGTTGTTCTTCTCGGCAAAATGCACTATAAAGACATAATTGACCAGAATTCTGGTAATAAAAAATACCTCAAATTATTTCCTTCTACAATACAACTAAAGGAGGCGTTGATATGGTCGACCAGATGGCAGTCATGTATGACATTTCAAGAAATAGCCGTCGTTGGTCCGTGACGGTTTTTTATACTCTTCTGAACATCTCAAACAAAAAATTTCTACATCCTATATCTACACTACCAAACTTCACACGAAAAACTAAACCGCTGCAGCTTCATCAAACAGGTAGCTATGCAACTTATTGATAATAATGTTTAGAAGAGAATGAAAAACATGCATGTGAGTAGAAATCTCACGGAAAAAATGAAACGAATATTAACAATTTGCCCAATGCCCTGCCCTCCTCACATACCACACGGAGCAAAGAGATGTGCATTCTGTCTCAGGCCAGGCAATCGTAAAATAAAAACAGTGTGTAGCGAGTGTGGAAAACATACATGTAAAGAACAAAGCAAGTTGCTCGTTAGTTGCATTGAGTGCCAAAGTACAATATCAACTGATGAATCAGGGTGACAGGGATGTTTGAAAAAAGCAATTTAAATTTTTATTATTGGTTATATAGAAAAATCTAATGTAATGAGATTTGGTAAATGTTGCTTTTTATTGTCTTACTGTATTTATGTACTAATTTAATATGTAATCATATACTGTATATCTTTCTTGAGAGATACAATAATACATTTATATCCTTCAACAATTAGATATATATTTTTTTCGATAAGAGAATTTTTACACTATTTAATTTTAAAAGATTTTCTCCCTAAAAATTACTTTTTCTCAAGTCTGGTTTTTCAGAGTAACATTAGGACATTAATTTACTCCTTGAAAAATATACGTCTTGAAAAAATGATTGGTAAACACTGAACTATTCGAACGAAAAAACATATGAACTCGATTTTAATTATAAATTTTTGTACGCAAAGTTAAACGGATAAAAACTGCATGTAAAAACAATAAAGAAAACGAGTTATTTGAAACGAAAACACAATAAATGAAATTGATTATATCCATTTATTCAAATTTTATGTAACAACAGACCAATAATATATGATAAAAATATTAAAACATTATATCTATAATACCTATAACAAGATACTGGCAAATATTGGAAGAACAATACAAGTTGTTGTCTGCACTAAATAAACAATATAATCGTTATAACATAATTATATAATACGGTACAAGTTAAATATTAGTTATTCGTGATTCATACTTAATTCAACAAATCTCTCTGTTACTTCTGTGAAATTTGTTTGTTGTTTGAAGCAAACGAAAGAATATAACAACGAAAGAACAACTGGAGTAAAAAATAAAGCGTGAAAAGCAGTTTCCATAGTGATTAAACAAACAACTTTCAGAAATGTAAGGACTGCGTACGAATCATTATATACGATAAGCATTCCTATAATAGTCGACAAAGTTCCTTGAATTATAGGAAAGCCAACATGATACAACGAATCCTTCATCTTATCCTTCGACGTTTTGTAATTGGACGTCATGAAAGCATACGCCATATGCGCCGGATAATTAACGCAAAATCCGACGCATAGAATCAAACTTATCAAAGATATTATATCTAAATTAATTCCCCACATACTCATGTGGGGAATTAATTTAATTGCAATGTTTGTGGGGGAATTGCAATGTTTCTATCGTAGTAGAAACAACGCAAACTGCCACTACAAGAGAACAAAAGATGTTTGGAATCACACAGAAAAAAACAATTGCGATCAACACGACGCCGCCCCGGGGCTTCGCCAGCGTTGGACAAGAAAAGAAAAGAAATTTTGAAGACAACTTGTAAACTATGCTCTTAACTTACGGGCATTAACTTAATTATGTTAGCGTTGTTAGCTAAATGAACGGTTTCTTTTAGAAACACTTGTCTCTTTCTGCCTCCTTAAAACCGCCATCCACATACGAATTGACCTTAGTCTATCTTGATGGTAGGGAATAAACCCTTTTTTAATTTCTTAATCGGCTAGCTTACAGTGGTTTCCAAAAAGTAAAATTCTAAGTCTCCAATCTGCACCAGGTCGGTGAACTTAAAGTATAAATTTTAAATTAACAATATAAATTATTTTATATTTTTACAGTATAATATTAGGAGTATTATTATTTTTATTTGTATTTTAATATTGTCGTTGCCTACATCGGGCAATTCGACTTCTGTGTATATATTTTAGAAAATACAAGAGAAGCGACGCTTCCTCCGCTTTACGCCAGCACGCCACTGTTTCAATGCAAATCAGACATTATTTTAATTCAGTATTTTTTCCCGAAAAAAGACTGGCGCAACTCTATTTATTAAAAAAGTATAATGTACAGAAGTAACAGCCGTCCCTCACTGTCCTAACTCCTGCTGTTCCTGTCTTATGACTTACCAGCAGCAAATTTCGAAATTAATCAGAAGTAACAAACAACATTTCTAATTTCAGGTGGAGAGATTTTCTATTAATTAAAGAAAAACAGTAAGGGCGGGAACGACTATGAAGGATGAAGGCCACCAGAGGGCCTCGAGTAGAAGTGACGTCCGCGACAACTGGCGGCTAATTACAGAACGATTCGCCGCAAGCTATAATATTAACATTGAATATCAGACATAAGACAATTTGCCGTTCAAGAAACGACAGTAGAAAATTTTGTTTGTAATAAATTAATTTTGACTGAGGAGTATTTACACCAATTGCGTTCCGTCGCGTGATTCAGTGACGTCACAACCGACCGTAAATTAAAATTACGCTTGTCCAGCTTGACGTTGCGAAGTAGCGAAATCTCGTGGTAAAACACAGAACTACGGATACGGAATCGTTCTGTAAATAGCCGCCAGTCCGCGACACCGAAGAAGTCTCACTTTTTTCTCTGGCGACTCACGAGGTTAGACGTACAACGATTGAGTTCCAACCGTTTCAACCCTACTACCATAGCCAACAACAGACAACAGACAGACAGCAATAGTGGAAATTAATAAATCTACATTTTTTTTTCTAATTGCACCCCCAAGAATTTGTCTATAAACGTAATGTTTACGTAAACATACTTTCCACCTAATTTGTATAATCTGTTGCCAAATTTTACACTTTATTAACATATAGAAGGTCGAGCTTGACGTGTTCCCAAGATAAAGTCAGCGATTACCTATAGACGAATTAGGCTGCGACTACGCAAAAAATTAAGTAGCGAGCGAGAGGTTGCGAGCGATATAGTTCTCGCAAAGGAAAACTACTGTATGCACAAGCGAGAAGCGAGAAATATCGCTGGCGAGAGCGAATTTCTGGTTTTCGCACATATCTGACAGGGTTTGATATTTATCGCGTCTCGCCTCTTCTCGCCAGATATTCTCGCTCGCGTCTGCATAGTCGCACCCTTAGTTGGACCTCCTACTACAACAGCCCCTTCTTTTTATCGCACCAGCGGTATGGTGATGACATTCGAATAGGAAAATTACATAATAAAAGGTTAACATATGTTGTATGCGGTTTTCGAGTGTTGTTGAGAGGTTGTAAATAAAATTGCTTTACTTGGTCGTGAATTGACCCATCACCGACAGAAGGCGTCAATTTGCGTGAAATTTTCCGGGTTTTTCTTCACGCTAGTAACACTAATAGATAGGCGAAGTATTCGCAGTCCGTAGAAGGATCGATTTCCTATAGAAAGATTTTACCAAAAACACTGTCCCTCGTTTCTCGTGTCTTGACACGAGTTTTAAAAAAAACCTTATTAACGACGATGAATTAAAAAAGTTTCTTGAAAAAACTTTAACAACGAATCGTAAAACAACTAATTTACATCTATGAAATAAAACTATTCTATTGTGTAAAATAAATTACACTTAATAATGTTTTGAAAGCAATTATATTAAAATGCATGCAGTAATTAATTACTCGCATCCAACACATATAATATTATAATAATGATAACGCCTATAGCAAAAACCTATCGCGTTATAAAAACTTAAATCATAACACAAATTATTATTTTAATTAATNTGTTTTTGGAGAATTTAACAGAAATTTTGAAAAAATCTTATGCACGTTATCAGCAATCTTAAATATCACATAGCCGATTTTACTCAGAAGTTTATCAGTTACGTTTACAACCTTGAAATTGATAAATTGTCCATTCTTTTAAAAGTCAAATCGGTCGTTTCAGGAAAACTTTCAAAGTTTATTTTCAATCGGTTTTATTCTATTGAAAGCTTCGTTTTTTAATGACTAATGCTCTTATATTGACTCGACATTTACCCATGACGTATAAGTTACTAATTGGAGGTTAGTTAATGAAACTACTAGTGATCATGAACTGATTATATTTGAGTACAGGGTAGATGCAACGAAAATACTAATTAACAGGATCTAGGACCCTTCTTTAAATCGACAAGTATTTTTTTACAGAAAAACTTGGTGACGTAGACACTAGATCTTGCAAGTGTATAAATTTTATATGTTAGACAACATATCACATTTAATACAAAACTAAAGCTGCATATTTTATAATAATATTTTTGTTTAGCGTTCTAGTATATAGAATAATTTTGTATCGGTTTATTCATTTCGAAAATTTATAGAGAAAATTTTAATTATTTCTTAGTTTATATAATACGTTTACGTTACTTTTAACGTCTAATATATATATATTACACTATAAGCTTAACTGCCTTTAGATTTCAGGAAATTATTTTAACTGCCCTTCGATAGCCTAAGATTTATTTCAGTAAATAATTATAATCATTTCTATATTATTTCGACTAAAAGCTATGATAATATATAAAATATTTGTTAAATTTCCAATAAATCAAGCTTGGAGTAATTAAAAATTTCCATAGCTTTTAGTCGAAATAATATAAAAATGATTATGATCATTTACTGAAATAAATCTTAGGCTAAGGGCAATTAAAATAATTTACTCAAATTTAAAGGCATTTACATTTATTTGACATTAAAAAATAACTTCAACGTATTATACAAACTAATAAATAATTAAAATTTTCTCTTTAAATTTTCGAAATGAATAAACCGATACAAAATTGTTTTATATACTATAACGCTAAACAAAAATATTATTATAAAATATTCAGCTTGTGTATTAAATGTGATATGTTGTCTAGCATATAAAATTTATACACCTGCAGGATCTAGTGTCTACGTCACCAAGTTTTTCTGTAAAAAAAAATACTTGTAGATTTAAAGAAGGGTCCTAGATCCTGGCGAATGAAGACCTGTTAATTAATATTTTCGTTGCATCTACGATGCGGACCGATTGAAATGAGCACGGAATAGTGTTATCCGGACAGTCCGGAAATCGATTCATTATCCAGGTGAACTATTAATTTTACCCGGGGTTATCGTGCGCAACCTGTCGACCTTTTTTTATGCTTGTACGATTCATTTTCAATATAAGAGCTAAGTCATGGTAACTGATTTAAAACCGACATGCACTGCACATTATTCTTCGCAAAATGACATATGCATGTGTCAGGAACTTCTGTTCGAACAAACCTCAACTACCGTTTGGGTCAGCGATTTTAGAAAGGTGGCAACACTAGCACGGAATTTTTCATTACTTATTCTGTGACGAAACTGAATTTTAGTCTTTTAAATTGAGATACCTAAATAAGGGGACGGCGAAATTTTTTTTTTGCCCCGGGCTGCTGACACCCACGCTACGCCACTGCCCATGTGCCTCGTTTCTTTTTTAGGAATGGCACTGCTTATAGCATTTCAGACACTACAATGTATATGGATTTCCTCCAATACTTCTATGTTTTTAGTGATAAATTTTTACTAGCTTATTTCTGAAGTCGTGCTAGTTAGCACTATTAAAACCGAAAATGTACTGTACCTACAACTTAGAGAATCAGTACGCTACCTACCCTGTAGCCTACTCAAACATAATCAGTTCATGCTCACTAGTAGTTTCATTAACCAACCTCCAATCAGTAACCTACACGTCATGGGTAAATGTCGAGTCAATATAAAAGCAACTTGTACAGTATACAAAGTCGAACCTGACTCTGGATCATCTAAGACCACCAAGTCCTACTTCGCAATGGTTTCGAAAACCCAATTGTCTCTATCAAGCAGATAGCTTGTTTTTCATATTTATCAGTATTAGTACAAACGCTAGTCATTAAAAAATGAAGCTTTCAATAGAATAAAACCGATTACAAATAAACTTTGAAAGTTTTCCTGAAGCGACCGATTTGACTTTTAAAAGAATGGACAATTTATCAATTTCAAGGTTGTAAATGTAACTGATAAACTTCTGAGTAAAATCGGCTATGTGATATTTAAGATTGCTGATAACGTGCAAAAGATTTTTTCAAAATTTTTGTTAAATTCTCCAAAAACACATATAAAACACTACATTTTTATTGTAAAAACAAAATTATACTTTAATTATTACATTTATAATTTTTACAATTAATAGAAAATTCGAATTCATGTACGATATAACTGAAAATCATTTCTTTATATAAATCAAAATCTTTACTAAGATGCGTGAGAGAAAGCAAATATACCCGATTTCGTGTAAACTTGGTAGTTCTTTTGATATAAAATATAGAAATAATTAAATAGTAAAATATACTCCACTAATTCTTTAAGAAATTTGTGTTTGAATTAGTATTAAGTATGACAGTAAATTCCAACGTTTCAATATAATTAGAACAGTCCCAATATAACAGATTTGAAAGCAAATAATCACAGACAATGTTGAGAGTCAAAAAATTATTATCATATTCGAGTTTCGGGAATTTACCCGAGCGTGCAAATAATTAAGTCATTAAACGTCATTAGCTTACGAAATACGTACTTTTCGGGGAATCCCCGATATAACATGCTTAGCGCAGTCAATAAAGTTAAGTTGTCTAATATGATATATATAATATTGTGAAATGCCAACAAGGAACTCACGCAAGGACTATTGTTAAAATAAAGAGGAGGGAAAATAAAAGGAAATGTGAAAAAGTAATATGAACTTTAGTATTCGTTTTTTTCGGAAAAAACACAATATTTTATAATAAATAAATATTTTATTGAATTATATATCGACCATTTTGATCAAATACTTATTGTCATAGTTACTGGTAGTAGCGTAATTTCACATTCATAAAAGTTTTTATCGTTGCTTACAAAAAACTGATCCGAGTGATGATTTTTAACATTGTCATTTCAAGTAAATGTCTTACAGTTAAAAAATATTGTACTGTATAGATAGGAGCAAGTAATACAGTAGAGCGTCGTTTATCCGAATCAATTGGGGACTGGGTTTGTTCGGATAACTCATTTTTCGGATAACCGATTATGTACCAAAAAATACATTAACCTATCCCGTGTTGAAATTTTTCCCTGTTGCGTGTCGCTTCGCGTTGAATTTTCGTCGATGTTAAGCCTAATGTAAACTTTTTAAAGTAATAATCGTGGCTATTGTATCGTTAAAAATTAATTCTTTATTTTTTACAAACAAAATAAATATATTGAAAAATATAAAAACAAAAAAATTCTTCTTAAGAAGTTAATCTAGTATCAAAAACGTTCGATTTAGCATGACACACAGTCCCCAGAAAAACACCACAGAAAAGTGCCAGTGCTGCTAGCTAAAAAACACACATCAAGAAAAGAATATTGGAGTAGCCCAAGATATAGCCAAAGATTTCAGCGCCACAGGACTAGCGAAGATTTTAATTTGCCGACTGGAATTCTTTCGGATAACCGACGTTTCCGATAACCGAGTGATAAACGACGTTCTACTGTAATCCGAGTGTGCTCGATCTGGCAAATATGGTTGGTGTGATAGCACGTCTTATCTAAGTTATAACAGTTTCTGACGAGTTACCAAACTTGTGTGAAATTTGACATTATCGTGGTAAAACACTACCCCTGTTTTGTTGATCAATTCTGGCCGCCTTTTATGTTTGATGATATTACTCAATTTGTTTACTCGATGGCAGTACACTTTCGAATCAATTGTTTAATTGTCTAATAAAAGCTCCAAAAAAAAATTTTCTTAAAATCCCACCAAACAGAACATCTTTCTATAAGAACCTGTAGAACCCGTATATCTAGGTTTGAAACGATACCAATTTGTTTCAAATAATCATAAACAGTTTAATTTGACAAATTTAATCTCTTAGTGATTTCACGTGTTGTTATTCGGCAGTTTGCTTCAATCATTGCCTTTATTTTGTTTTCGTTGGTTTCAACTGGCCATCCAGAACGTAATGCATCTTCATTATTGAAATTGCCAGAACGAAAGTTTGTAAACCAGTTTTGGCACTGTCGTTCTGTCAACACATCATCTCCATACATGTACCACAATTTCTTTATTGCTTGAACAGCACTTTGATTTTTTGGTAATAAGAAAGCAAAATACAGTAGACCCCCTATAACGCGGGTTCCTATAACGGAAATTCCTATAACGTGGCGAAAAAATTGTTACAGTATTCATATAAGGACACTAAAACAAACTCGTAGAACGTCGTCACCAACTCGTGTCGCAACAGGATTAGTCGAATCTGGACCAATACTGGACGAGCAGCCGAACTACTTTTCGCCGTCTAGCGCTANTCAGAAATCCCGCTCGCCGTTTGATGCGCTGCTCCGCAACGAAAACAAGCTTAAGCAATGCCGTCGTCGAACGGTGCACACTCGGTAAGTAATCCTACAATTTTTTGTTTATAGCATAGTTTAAAAAATAATACGGATTATTCCCAAAAAGTTATACGTGTTTTGGAAATGTTGAGTCAAATTAGTCTAGAATTGATTAATTTTATGGAAGAAAACCTTTCAAACAGCCGTAGTCCGTAAACTTTACACGTGTCGGGCTGTGATTGGCTCATGTATTTAAGGATTCCTACAACGTAAAATTCCTATAACGTGGAACGTATCTACGCGTTATAAAGGGGTCTACTGTATGCCGAAAATGATGCTTTCAATCTTTCATGTTTGATGGGACACAAAAAATAAACAAATGCAGAAAATCAAACAAAAGTTTTTACAAATTAGCCTTAAAATGCTAGCTGTCAAAATATATATAGATAATACCCGTACGGTTTAGAATGAAAACGGCGATAAAAAGTGGTAAAAAAAACGAAATTACTTTCCAAACAACCTAATATTACCAAAGAACAAATTACTGACGATTAAACTCTTGCTTACGGGTAATTTAATATAGTTGTATATGTTACCGCTAAAGATCGAAATTTGTTAATGTGCACATTATTTAGCTAATTTGCACATTAACTAGGGTGATCCGTAAAAGTTGCTAAAATTGTTCTATTTCTCAAATTACCTAGTTAATGTGCACAGTATTTAGGTAATCTGCACATTAACCTACTAGGCACTCGGTAAAGTGAAAATAAGATTTTTGCTGGAACAACAGCAACGTTTCTGTACGCTTAAATTAACATAATGTTATTTATTTAATTTTCAATATCTAAAGAATCAAGTTAATACAATCAACAAATTAGTTGATTGAATCAATCATCAATCAATTAAAAAAACTTTAATACAAAAATCAAACGGTTTAAAATATTATTACTATTAGGGAAATAAATTTGCAAAATATATGATAAAATTGTACTTACTTATTAGTGCAATCTAAAGATTCGTGACACTTTGAATTACACAGCAATTAGTTTTTGCGACAAGCACGCCTATTTGTGGTACATTTAGATTTGCAGTCGCATTTTCTGAAACCCTGCCCAGTACCAAGGGATTGTTTTATTGCTGTTTGACGTAAAGATATTTCTACAGCAGAAACATCCATCTTCTTTCGTTAAAAATCTTTCTTTGCGAACACTGAATTCAGATTTTGCATACAATTGTTTTAGTATTTTAAACCGTTTGATTTTTGTATTAAAGTTTTTTTAATTGATTGATGATTGATTCAATCAACTAATTTGTTGATTGTTTGATTCCAAACGTTGCTGTTGTTCCAGCAAAAATCTTATTTTTTCTTTACCGAGTGACTAGTAGGTAATGTGCAGATTACCATAATAATTTGCATATTACCTAGGTAATTTGAGAAATAGAACAATTTTAGCAACTTTAACGGATCACCCTAGTTAATGTGCAGATGAGCTAGGTAATGTGCACATTAACGGATTTCGATCTTTATCGGTAACATATATATTCGATATTGTAGTATTCCAGATGGAATTAATTATCTCATACTTAGAACTGGAAGTGTGCTAATTTATATCAGATTTTTAGAGGGAAGTCTTTTATAAACAGCCGGCATAAAAATTCAGAGTATAAGAATTGCTGGCAGCATTAATTACCGGATATTTATTTGGTTATGGCAACGTAACACTTGGGCGATATGACTAGGGGGATGCCTTTTTATAGTATTAGAGTATACAAAAACTTTCGATACAAATCAGAAGGCAGGTTATTTTAATTCAAACATTTTTCCCTGAAGTTGTTAGATAGATGAACGGCAGTTCATCTATCTAACAACTTCAGGGAACAATAGATGACTATTGTTTCAGTAAAAGTATGATGTACAGGGGCAAGACACTACTAATTTTAAGTGGAGAGAACATATTTTAAATAAAAAATATGATTAAATATTGCAGCCCGGCATTGTGACCATGTCACTATAAATAATTGCTTGTTCTCCATTAAATTCCTCTTTTTCACCTCTACAAGCTTTGTGACATCTTTCTTAATATCTTCTCTTTTATTTCTGTTCAAAACGTTATTTATGATAGTGTAATTTAATCGACTAAATTGTAGCTAAGCATTTAAAAATCCCGAAAAGTAACCACGAAAACGCAAAAGATTTAAATAAAAATGTCTTTATTTTACAATATATCACAGTAACCTCTACATTACATTATCCGTTATGCAATTTAATCTCAAACAAAGACAATTAACCTTTGTGACCTCCGTAACTACCGTGACCGCCTTGTCCGTAGCCTCCTTTTCCATCTCCGTAACCTCCGTGGCTCCCGAAACCGCCTCCTCCATAACCTCCATGGCCACCGCTTCCATATTCACTCATTCCACTTTCGTAACCTCCGTGGCCACCGCTTCCATATCCACTCATTCCACCTCCGTAACCTCCGTGGCCACTGCTTCCGTATCCACCCTTTCCACCGCTTCCATATCCATTCATTCCACCTCCGTAACCTCCGTAACCACCGCTTCCGTATCCACTATTTCCATCGCTTCCATATCCACTCATTCCACTTCCGTAACCTCCATGACTACCACTTCCGTATCCACTCTTTCCACCTCCGTAACCGCCGTGTCCACCTCCACCATATCCTGAAACATTAGTCACCATCAAGTACACGAAGACAAACAACACTACGATGCACACTGCTGGCTTCTAAAATCCAAAAGAAATATACTAGTTAGTATTTAAAACAGAAAGCACATTACCACATTATATGCCACCCTTTCTCACTTACCATATTGGACACTTTACTTCTTGTGGACGTATTGCTCCAAGTCACTTGCAAAGGATTATATATACCAAAGGGATCGTTACTACGTAATCGTTGGTAACAGGACGTGATAGAAGACATAATTACTCACCAAATATACACGTGATAAATATGTAAATAACGCTTTTATTAAAAAAAACAACAGACCAACACGCAAATTTTAATAATGTAACGACTTAACTATGGTAATTTACTCAATTTGCAAAAATTAAAAGACAAGACATATCATAAAAAAGGCAATTATATTTGACTCAGGTATTACAAAAACCTTTAAAATGCCACGGAAGTTTCAAAAAAATTTTTTTAAATGTGATAAATAATCATTTTATGTTAAATAACGATGACCTATTTTCAAGTGATAATGAAGCATTAAGGTCACGTTAATTTCGAAAAAAAAGGTCGTTTGTTACCTCCTGTATGCAGGTTATTATCGCTGCAAAGCTCAAACTTTTCTAAAATCTACTAATAAAAATATATTCGTTGGTAAATTCATTAGAGAAATGTCATTTTTCATCAATCTGCCTCTTTACGCCTCAATAAATACATACGTAACAAGAAATTTTCTAATTTTTCAGCGTTTAATAGGTATAGTTACTATTTACAAATCGTTCACACTCGAGAAAATTCGGGATTAACATAACTTTTGATTAAAATTAATAAATATAATGAAGTGCTTTCACGCAATAAAAAATAGATACGACGTTAGTAATGATACGAGTGAATGAATTCAATTATTCTGGTAGAAATACTCGATTGAGGAATGCCAAACAATTCGGAGGTTTTTCTGTATGTACGAATGTTTTTGGATGTGGGACACGACTTTCTCATCCAATTTGGAGGTTAATAACCTCTCTGTCTTTGAATATTACTGAAATTATGCGAAGAGATTTGTGTATTAGGGGCATTGGTGCTGATAAATTTTGCTTGTTATAGTTCGATTATGTAGAGAGATTGAGAAGATCATGTGTGGTATTTTTAGTAAAGTCGAACTTAACGACGATTTTACTCGTTATTTTTTATGTTCAGGTCTCAAAACATGAAGAATTGCAAAATCCTCACGGAGTCAAATTTGATAGAATTGCAATACTTTCCTTTGTTGTGCACGCATAACAACTGGGAATAGAAAAGTTCTGGCAACGAGTTCATTAACCTATTAGGCTTTTATAAAATTTCGTTTAAAAATATCTTTTACATTATTAACAGTAATAAATAAATAAAATTGTTTGTGGCGCCATCTGTTACGAGATTTCATTAAATAAACTTTTCATATTTATTACAGTAGACCCCCCTATAATGCTTAGATACGTTCCACGCTAACCGAAAATTACGTTGTAGGAACGATTAAATACATCAGCCAATCGCATAGGTGGGAACTTTACGGACTAAGGCTGTTCGAAAGGTTTTCTTCTATAAAATTAACCGATTCTAGACTAATTCCACTCAACATTTCCAAAACACGTATAATTTTTTGGGAGTAATCCGTACAAACTATGCTATAAACAAAAAATTTTAGGATTACTTACACCGTTCGACTACGCCGTTGCTTAAAGCTGGTTTTCATCGCGGAACAGCACGCGAAACGACGGCCGCAATTTCTGATAACGAATTTTTGGCGGAAA
>NW_019386362.1:3364-16113 GCF_000671375.1 Centruroides sculpturatus | reverse complement strand
ATACAGTAGAGCGTCGATTTTCCGAATCAATTGGGGACTGGGGTTGTCCGGATAACTGATATTTCGGATAACTGATTTACGTACGAAAAAATAGTTTAACGTATCCGATGTCGAAATTTTTCTCCGTTGCGTGTCGCTTCGCGTTGAATTTTCGTCGATGTTAAGCCTAACGAAGACTATTGTATCGTTAAAAATTATTTTTTTATTTTGTACAAACAAAATAAATATATTGAAAAATATAAAAATAATAATAAATTATACTTCAGATGTTAATTTAGTATCAAAAACGTAAAATATTTGAGTAGCCCAAGACATAGCCAAAGATTGAAGCGCGACAGCACTGACGAAAATTTAAATTTGCCGACTGGAAATCTTTCGGATGATTGACTTTCGGAAAATCCACGCTCTACTGTATTTAGATTAATATGGCAGCGCATTAATGGCCAAGTGGATAAAACCACTTAATACTGGTAATTGGTCATAAGTTCACACTTGGCAAACCAGCTGACCACGTGGAGTTTTCTTGGTTTTCTTTACATTAAATTAATAAAACGTGCATAGGAGGTAGTATCCCATAGAAAGTCTTCTCAAAAAGTATTCCCCCTCGGCAGATCGTCCGTGTGTCGCATTGCCGTATACAAATGAACGATAACAGGTTATTATTGCAAGTGTGGCTATTATTTTATAACTGGTGTTGGCCATAAAGTTAATGCAGTTTATTCAACGTTTTAAATTCACTTATATTTTACATTTATTGAAATGGTAATAACTTACATTAAGAATGAGGCATTTTGCATGCGATACTTAATTGTAAACACGTGTTCATTAAGAGCACTTTCCTCTAATTGATATTAGTTAAAGTATATAACGTAATCCCATAAATTGATTAATTGATTTGTCAACAATGAAACACGATATAGAAGGCCAGACTTTGGCTTATTATTTTACTTTATATAATTTGGAAGTCTCCATAGAAACTAATTGCTTCGCAGAGTTTTAAAATGCCTTTATCTTAAAAGGTATTTTATGGTAAGTAGTCCATTTTATATAATTTCTCATCAAATATTTATTCTTTTCTATGAAGTTTTATCAGATAGCATATATTATAAATAGATTCATTTAAAAATTGCATCAAAATGGACACCAATGAACTTTTCCCAGACTTAATTTTATCTCCTTTCTTGCTAATTTTGAGAATTTCAGGATTCGATATTTCATTCTTGAGTAATAGAAAGAAGGGTAAATTTATGTTCTTCTATGTCTCCATATTGAAAGCGTTCACTTTTATTAGAGTTACAATTTATGGCATTGTTCTATACACCCAGAACGAGACCATGGCTATGGATTTATGCGAATTTTCTGGAGCTTATAAAGAACACGCGAATGCCATAAGATTCACAATGCTAATATTAAATCTAATTACACTTCTTTGTCTATGCGCGTGGAATTCTGAAGAATATAGAAATATTTTTGAAAACAATGAACAGGTCCTCACGGATATCCTAAGTGATCGATTATTTTCCTACACCCAATTACCGAAACTCTTAAAAATTCAACATTTATTCTGCAAGCTGTGGGTGAGTTTTGTTACAATTCTAAATGTGTTTCTGATATATGCAAACGGGTTACTACTTTTAACGATTAACAATTATAAATGGACAATTAAAGATACAATATGCATAACTTTAAACAATATAGATTTAATTTACCTTACGGCAATTTCCATGAGTCATATGTTGTTTGTATTCTTGATATGCGAATTGTTGAAGATGCAATCGTCTTGCTTATACGGATACATAAAATATGGAAATGAAATGTTTCCATTAAAAAAAATATGGAAATGTTTAGAAAATTCAAAAGACATTTTGAAGTTCGGCAATTTTATTCAGAGTTGGTACACTTTTTTTATATTAATTGTTATATTATGCACCGAGTTTTCTTTAGGAATAAGCTTTCTGGGAAATTCTGGAGAAGACGGCAAACTCAAACTTATAATTGTAGTCTGTATCGGTGTCATTTGTCTTCTATTTTTCATATATTTATTTTATTTATCAAGTTTGGGTAATAAGGTAAGTTATTATTATTTTAATTTCGGGGGAATTTTTAAGAACATTCAAAAACACAAAGGTTCAAACCACTGAGTTTTGTTATTGATTACTTGGACATTTAATAAAAATTAGCTAAATAGTTTCGAAATAACAAATAACTTGTGCTCGTCACAGTATCGAGGATTGAGTTAAATATGTCGTTTTTCGATTCTCAGCAGCTCAATCTGCCAAAATTAAGAATAGAAACAATGAACTGCATTCATTTATTCGTCCAAAGTGGAGTATCTGTAGATAATGGACATGAATGAAACTGATCAGTGATGAGTATTTCTTGAGTATTGACAAGAAAAACAAACAAATATCTTTTAAAGAAGTATGACTAAAACATATTTAAGAAACAATTAAAATATTAATTTAGATATATTTACTGACATTAAAAATAATGATGATGATTTATTTTATAGGAAATTGACATATATTCGAAGTTATATAAGTTACACGTTCATTGCAAAAGTAAAGAAGATATCATTATGGTAATTTTCTAACGTTTATATCGTGTATGTCATTAGCGATGTTGCGGCCGAAGTTTTCATCTTTAAAACGTGAACGTCGAACGTCGAGCGCCGCTTACAACGATCGAGCGCCGCGACACTCGACGTTCGACGTTCACGTTTTAAAGATAAAAACTTCGGCCGCAACCTCTCTACTAGCAATTTTATTCTAATAAGATATATATAAAATTATATTGTCACTTTATTTTTTATAGTTGTACAACATGTTAAATCGATACTACGAATCAGAATTAACTTTTAATTTTTTTCATTACTTTCCCATAACGCAACTATCTATACTGAAGGTAGGTGTACTTTAAAATGTTAAAATTATATTTATCTCAATATAAATCAATTTTGGCATTTTTTTCTCTTGCAGGCATTCTGTTTCTTTATCACTCAAGCTCTCGTTGTTATAAATTTATACGAAACTTTTAGTGTCAAGTAACAGTATCAATACTATAATCAGAGGAGTGGACAACTTTTACTAACGTACAATAATCTACAAAGGAGTGGTGCCACCAGAAGCTAAGGAAATAAACTCAATGGTGGAGGGTTCGCATCCCACTTAATGTCTAGCTGAGTAGTGTTACGAGTTATCTTGAAGTGTGTAATACCTTTAACAGTGGATGGGAAGGTTGCCTTGTTCGGATTTGCATCATGTAACAGCTAATGGATCCACTTGATTTCCAGAAGCTACGACTTTCTCAGTGAATGCAATCTTAATAATTGTTATTTTATAGTTTAATGTATTTAACCAATAAAACTAAAACATTTTTGAAGTATGCAATATTCATTTCGTTATGAATAATGTAAAAAGTACATAAATAATGAATATAATAGATGCGTAAATATTAACAATAAAAGAATTGAGAACTCATATCCCGTCGCTCACTCGTCCTATTTGACGCATTTGAAAGTAAAGCCTACCTGTAATAATGTATTTTAATGAATATTTAATATAACTTTTGTTAACATAGGATCCAAGTATTTACATATGGAACAAAATTATTGCATTAGACTCCTTTCTGATATTATAACTAATATTATCATACGGAATTCTATATGCAATTGGGCGTTAAAAAAAGACTATATTGGAGTAACCACCGGGAGTTTGGGGACTTAGAGTCAAGGAGCATAGTTATAATATTAGAAAGGAGTCTAATGCAACAATTTTGTCCCATATGTTTTGTCCCAAATGGCGCCAACACCAAAATCTGTAGTCAAATTGAATGAGGTAGCCATTATAGAACCTTTATCTTCTCCATCTTTGGCGTTGACAGCGGAAAAGTTGCAGATTTATAGGAGTAAAATACAAGAAGGCTGTTTAAATGCTAGGGATGCAGAAAGTCTTCCCTCTGCATGGAAGTTTATATAGTTTAGAAATTTAATAAGAGCTCTAACCAGTCAAAATAATAATTTTATTGGATGCTTTAGTAATTGTATTTCTTAATACTTCTATGTACAGTACATTTTTACATTTTTATATTTTTATTTTATGTTACTCCGTTAGTTATTTATTATTTAATTTTTTATTTTTTATTTTATCTTATTCTGTTGCTTACTTAATTTTGAATTTCGAATTTTGTATTCCATTAATAGAATTATTTAATTCAAATTTGGTTCTCAACCTGAAGATGGCCTATGAATCAGGCTGAAAACGTTTGTTTGAAATAAATTATATTTCTCGGCAAGGATAAGCTGTTAGTTATATGTATAGTGATTTGCTGAGTACTTTGCTGAGTGATTGATATAATCCCCGATCTTTAAGGACAGACTTACTTTCCGAGACTGTGAGGTTAGTCATCGCGCAAAAGCAGTTTTCCGTCTATTGTGCCCAACTGGTAACCTGTGACCACAAACTCAGACCGCCGACACCGACTGGCGAATCTCCACACCTGCGGTTGCCCCGGGGCCTTCCTTTGAGCAACATTAGAAACTCCATCGACAATTTGAACCTCCAATTGTATAAAGAACATTTTTGTTTCATAGTGTAAGTTATTATATGTTTAAAATAAACGGGTTTCTATGAGATTCTTGTCATCCGTGTCTCCACACCCACACGCGAACGACCCTAGATCATCCTGACGCTGAATTAACGATTCTCCCTGGAAGTCGGCTTCTTACAAAAACACGGCTTCCCTATCATCAAATGGCACGCCACTGATTGGTATTATTTAGTAGTCGTTGATCTTCTTGTTGTCAAGAGAAGGTCAGCGACTAATTATAAACAAATTAGTTGGACCACCTACCGCAACAGTCCCTTCTTTCTATCGCACCAGAAGGGACTGTTGGCGCACGGTGGTAGCATTCGAATAGAAAAACTACATAATACCAGGTTACTGTTCAATACAAAATATGTTTTATGTGGTTTTCCAGTATCGAGGTTTTCGAGCAATTATTGGGAGGCTGTAACTAAAATTGCGGTAGTTAGTCGTAAATTGACCCCTCACCGACAGAAGGCGTCAATTTACGTGAAATTTTCCGGGTTTTTCTTCACGCTAGTAACACCAATGGATGAGCGAAGTTCTCATAGCCTGTACACAGATCGATTTCCTATATAAAGGTTATACCAAAAATACTATCCTTCGTTTCTCGTGTCTGCACACGAGTTTAAAAAAACCTGATTAACGACAACGAATTAAAAAAGTTTCTTGAAAAAACGAATCGTAAAGCAACTAATTTACATCTATGAGTAAAACTATTCTATCGTGTAAAATAAATTACAATTAATAATCTTTTAAAACCAATTATATTAAAACGCATGCAGTAATTAATTACTCGCATCTAACACGTATAATACTATAATAATGATAACACCTATTGCAAAAACCTATCGCGTTATAAAAACTTAAATCATAATACAAATTATTATTTTAATTAACTAATGGATAATTACAGAATTTTATATATAAATTATTAGTTTATATTAAAATAAATACTTTTAGACTAAATACAAATTGAAAATAATTAACTGAGAGTAAAAAATTACATATGAATTTATTATAATTTGTTTTTACCTTTTGTTTCTGCAGAAAGATAAAGCAACTCAGTTTCTATCTACAAAGTTTACGATAAAATAACTTTTTTCTGAATTGTTTACGAGTTAAATACTTAAATTCAAAACCTGTTTGAAACGACATTAGTCGAACTACTCGTAGTAAACAGTATTTACGTAAGCATCTCGTGTTAATTATGCTGTATTTATTAACACAAAATTGGCATAGTAACATAAACTGAATTACTCTAGGTTTCATTTAATGGAAATTTAGCAAATTTTATATATTATCATAGCTTTTAGTCGAAATAATATAGAAATGATTATAATTATTTACTGAAATAAATCTTAGACTATCGAAGGGCAGTTAAAATAATTTACTCAAATCTAAAGGCAGTTAAGCTTATAATATAATAAAATATGATATACAGTCGACCCCCTTATAACGCGGTAGATACGTTCCACATTATAAGAATTTCACTTTGTAGGAATCTTTAAATTCATCAGCCAATCACAGCCCGGCACGTGTGCAGTTTACGGACTACGGCTGTTTGAAAGGTTTTCTTCCATAAAATTTTCAAGGTTTCCAAAAATCTTTCAAGGTTTTCATATTTATAAATCCCATTTTTCTCTAAAAACCGTTTTACATCGAAATCCATACCATTATGCTACACAACTAATTACAAATTATAATTACTAGTAACATTTTAATCACTTATTTATAACAAATTTTTTTCCTTTAAAAAAGTTATTTACAAAAAATACATACATACAGGTTTTTCTTAAAAGTGTTACAACAAGAACACAGTAGTATAACTTGTATAAACTTTAAAAAGGTTCAACATACAATAAAATTTTCTTTTACATGACAATGTATAATCATAGAAATATAAACTATTGACTTGTTGCGCCCTCTATCATGTTATACCATTGCTGGTCGATTTGCATGCCATTCGAAATGTTTATTAAATTATTACCATTGTATTTCATTATTTCTATATGTTCTTTGAATTTACGTTTATATATATTTTTCTCACTGTGTAGGATTTTAAATCCCCCTTTTTCACTTGTACAAGCTTTGTGACAACTTTCTTGATATCTTCTCTTTTATTTCTGTTCAAAACCTTTTTTGTAATATTGTAATTTGTTCGACTAAATTGTATCTAAGCATTTAAAAACCCTAAAAGTAACCAGGAAAACGCAAAAAATTTAAATAAAAATGTTTTTATTTTACAATATCCCACAGTAACCTCTACATTACATTATCAGTTACGCAATTTGAACTCGGACAAATACAGTTAACCTTTGTGACCTTCGTAACCACCGTGACTGCCTTCTCCGTAGCCTCCTTTTCCACTTTCATAACCTCCGTGACTCCCGTAACCGCCTGCTCCATAACCTCCATGGTCACTGCTTCCATATCCACTCATTCCACTTCCGTAACCTCCGTGGCCACTGCTTCCGTATCCACCCTTTCCACCGCTTCCATATCCATTCATTCCACCTCCGTAACCTCCGTAACCACCGCTTTCGTATCCACCCTTTCCACCGCTTCCGTATCCACTCATTCCACCTCCGTAACCTCCGTGGCCACCGCTTCCGTATTCATTTTTTCCTCCTTCGTAACCTCCGTGGCCACCTGCACCATATCCTGAAACATTAGTCACCATCACGTACACGAACACAAACAACACTACGGTGCACACTGCCGGCTTCTAAAATACGAAAGAAATATACAAGTTAGTATTTAAAACAGAAAGCACATCACTACATTACATGCCACCCTTTCTCACTTACCATATTGGACACTTTACTTCTTGTGGACGTATTGCTCGAAGTATCTTCCAAAGGAATATATATACCGAAGGGATCGTTACTACGTAATCGTTGGTAATAGGACGTGATAGAAGACATAATTACTCACCAAATATACACGTGATAAATATGTAAATAACGCTTTTTAAAAAAAATCAACAAACCAACACGCAAATTTTAACAATGTAACGACTTAACTATGGTAATTTACTCAATTTGCAAAAATTAAAAGACAAGACATATCATAAAAAAGGCAATTATATTTGACTCAGGTATTACAAAAACCTTTAAAATGCCACGGAAGTTTCAAAAGAATTTTTTTAAATGTGATAAATAATCATTTTATGTTAAATAACGATGACCTATTTTTAAGTGATAATGAAGCATTAAGGTTACGTTAATTTCGAAAAAAGGGTCGTTTGCTACCTCCCGTATGCGGGTTATTATCGTTGCAAAGCTCAAACTCTTCTAAAAATCTACTAATAAAGAGGTATTTGGGGGTAAATTCATTAGAGAAGTGTTATTTTTCAGCAATCTACCTCTTTACGCCTCAATAAATACATACGTAACAAGAAATTTTCTAATTTTTCAGCGTTTAATAGGTATAGTTACTATTTACAAATCGTTCACACTCGAGAAAATTCGGGATTAACATAACTTTTGATTAAAATTAATAAATATAATGAAGTGCTTTTACACAATAAAAAATATATACGACATTAGTAATGATACGAGTGAATGAATTCAATTATTCTCATAGAAATACTGGATTCAGGAATGCCAAAAAATTCGGAGGTTTTTTTGTATGTACGAATGTTTTTTGTATGTGGGACACGACTTTCTCATCCAATTTGGAGGTTAAT
This sequence comes from Centruroides sculpturatus, assembly GCF_000671375.1. NCBI lineage: Eukaryota > Metazoa > Arthropoda > Arachnida > Scorpiones > Buthidae > Centruroides > Centruroides sculpturatus. The sequence goes on along the minus strand of NW_019386362.1, from coordinate 7,838 downwards.
AACCTCTCTGTCTTTCGTTGAATATTACTGAAATTATGCGGAGAGATTTGTATATTAGGGGCATTGGTGCTGATAAATTTTGCTTGTTATAGTTCGATTATGTAGAGAGATTGAGAGGATCATATGTCGTATTTTGAGTAAAGTCGAACTTAATGACGATTTTACTCGTTACTAGCATGAACAGTGTATGTACATGGAGTACATAAATATTTTTGACTTTTTCTATGTTTAGGTCTCAAAACATGAAGAATTGCAAAAACCTCGGGGAGTCAAATTTGATAGAATTGCAATACCTTCCTTTGTTGTGCACGTATAACAACCAGGAATAGAAAAATTCTGGCAACGAGTTGATTAACTTTTCCGGTTGTTATAAAATTTTATTTAAAAATATCCTTTACGTTATTAACCATAATAAATAAATAAAATTGTTAGTGTCGCCATCTGTTATGAGATTTCGTTATAAAAATTTTCTATATTTTTATAACGAAATCTTATTTATATAAACAACAAAAATATATCAGTGGATATGTGTATGTGTTGGCTTCTATTTTGCTTAATATCTCAGGTCGGCACAAAGATTAAAAAAAGAAACAAACAAATCTGCCACAGTGGCTTGTATATAAGGGGCGTTGATGCTATTTAATTTTAGTTGTGGAAGGTCAACGGGATGGAGAGATAGAAGGTGGTCACATGTCAAATCGAGAGGGGGTCAGACTTAATGAAGATTTTCCTTGTTGGCATTTACGATGTTTTCTAAAACTCATCTTTTGACTGATTTTTAACAATGAATTCATGCGTATGGTGTATTTATTACTAAGACCAATTTACTGTTTACTTATCTAATATATAATCGATACGGGTTGATTGAAATAATTGCATATAATTTTACCCCCAAAAAAACAATGGGAGACATTTTATATTTGAGTCGTATTGAGGAACAACTTGAAACACAGTATAGACTGCCCTATCCACTTTACGTGTATAATACACGGTAAGTTACTGTTTAATATCTTTTATGCTTTATATCAAATTAATTTTTTAGATTTCTTTATTGCTTTTTATTATAATCGTAAATCTTCAACATTCACACTGTCTTTTGTATCAAGCCTGAAAAAATAAAATTATAAGGGCGATCGTGTTATAACTAAGTAATAATAAATTATGGCCTACCAGTGACCAACGGTTCCCTGAACACAGGAAGTTCGGTCGTGGACAGGCTAGCCAGGTGGAATTTTCTGGGTTTTCTCAACGTCTGTGACGTATGAATAAGAGCCAGTTACAGTTCTCCCGAAAGGCATTACCCTCAGGCAGATCGTCCAAGTGTTGCGTTGCCGTAGATTAACAAAACAAACTTTCAGTAAATAACGACTATGTTTTCATTCTCACGGTAACGCTACGCGGTACAGAGAAATAACATAATAAATTATATAATTAATAATAATAATGGCTAAAGGGTCATTTTCTGTCCTGCAATAAGACATTTTGCAGCATATACATCTCTATGATTTTTAGATAAAAATTCTTATTTTTATATTGCGTTCTTTCGTAATTTTTCTGCTTTGTCCTTATGTTTGTATTTCGTATATTAAAATGATTTATAAATTTTCATTTTCATTTTCTTCTTTTCCTTACAAATATGAGTGCAACTAGAACTGAGACAAGTTGTGTTTCTGTAAGAAGCCGACTTCCAGGGGCAATCAGGCGTCAGCGATGGTGTAGGGTCCATTCGTATTCGTTTGTTCGATAAGCCAGTAAAAACCGTAGACTTCTCTAAATATATTTTAACACTGAAATCTGTAAGTAATACAAAATGCGAGAACATAATAAAAATATGGAATATTTTAATAGATTTTTTTAAACTCCTGTCAACTATAAAGAACTATCATAAAAACATACCAATAAACTCCTATCGGTTGGTTTAAGTTATATATCTACTCTCGATTCACACATAATGGAGCGAGGGCTGCCAAATATCTTACACGCGGGCGGCCTAGATAGAATCATTGGAAGCGTTATACTATATTTTGATGTGTAGCTTTTACCGGCTAAACTGCATGAGGTTGGTGCTCTTTAAGCGCATAAGCAAATGCCTATAATTTGGTTGCTTGGAAGCTGTCCATATTCGACAAACTGGCGTCTAATTACAGAACTATTCCGAAGCCGTAGTTCTGTTTTTAACCACGAGATGTCGCTACTTCGTGACGTCAAAAAAGGTCGACAACATAATTCTGACTGTGGTGTAAATACACCAGTCAGAATTAATTTATTACGAACAAAATTTGCTACTGTTAAACGTTTGTTGAACGTCAAATTTGTCTTTTGTCTAATATTCAATGTTTATATTATAACTTTAAAAGATGACTATTATACATTATTTTTATCAAAACATTTAAAATTATACAGTAGACTGTATTATACAAGTTATTCTACAGAATACAGTAGAGCGTCGGTTATCCGAAAGTCAATCATCCGAAAGAATTCCAGTCGGCAAATTTAAATTTTCGCCAGTGCTGTGGCGCTGTAATCTTTGGCTATGTCTTGGGCTACTCAAATATTTTACGTTTTTGATACTAAATTAACTTCTGAAGTATAATTTTTTATTGTTTTTATATTTTTCAATATATTTATTTAGTTTGTACAAAATAAAAAAATAATTTTTAACGATACAATAGTTTTCGTTAGGCTTAACATCAACGAAACTTCAACGCAAAGCGACACGCAACGGAGAAAATTTTTAACATTGGATAGGTTAAACAATTTTTTCATACATAATCGGTTATCCGAAATGTCATTTATCCGAACAACCCCAGTCCTCAATTGATTCGGATAATCGACGCTCTACTGTAATTAAATTCTGTAGAATAACTTCTTAACGTTCTTAAATTCTTTTAATTTTAAGATTTGAATTCATAAAAACAATTATTTTAAGATATATTATTAAACACAGCATTATAATTACGCGTATTTCGGCTAGTGGTGATAAGTTTTCATAAAGAACATTCATGTTTATTTATTTTTGGACACGTAAAGAAAAACCTCGCAAACACGTAACCGGTCTGTCAGTGAGGTACAAACACGCGACAACCTTCTATTAAGAGTTTTTAATACACTCGACTACTGATAGGCATAAAGTTATTTTAACCATACATATATATAGAAAAACAAACATATAGTTTAGCCTTAAAATCTTAATAAACCCTTTTATTAATTTTTATAATACAACAAATTATTCTGAGATAAAAACAGATTCTTATTCAAAATGAACCACGCATGATTACAATTTTACGATATTTACAAGGAATTATTCTATATTAATATATTCGACAAATTCCGTAATATTAAGAAATCGCTTTCGTAAAGAATTATACATGCTACAAATTTAAATACTCGGAATGTCGCTAAGTTACCTTAGGTTGACAAAGCGCATCGAAGTTATGTAATATGTTCAATATTTTCATAATTATATGGTGTATTAATATATATTGCATGTCGAGTCGTTCTTCCTACTCAGGCTGAAGACACGACTACATGTGTGTGATGTGAAGACATAAGCCTCCTTCGAAGAACTGACGTTACTAAAGCCTGTGGTTCCAAATTAACAGACATGTGTACGAGTGCCAAATACAAGTGAATAGAATGTCTCGAAACGTTTATAACATGTAATTATCTTATGGAGAAAACTGAACTGAAGTTTACATCTAATTTAAGACAGTTTAAGCTTGATCATGAAAGTGCAGTGTTAAATATTTCCATGCAAAATGTGTAAAGAAACTATTGGAATTGAAGATAATGTTACTCGCTGTGACCGCTGTCCACAGAAGTAACAAAAAACAATATAATTCTTGCACTTTATGTGTCGAAGTCACTATTTTAACGTACTGTTTAGAGAAACCTGACAATTTCAATGACAAATTGTCGCCTGAAAAATCGCAATGAGAAACACTAATTAGTGTTCCTTAGATCTCGTTGCATATGGAAGAAAAGAATACGAACAACAAATTTTGTGACCATCAAAAATACAGCAAATATAATTTCACCGGTGTACAAAATTATATTCGAATGGCTTTCTGAAAGTTCTATACCGAATATTCTAGATATTTTCCATTGAATATTAACCTCTTCTGTATAGAAGCACAAGTATGAAATAGAGTATAATAATTAATTTAAAATACAGTAGAACCTCGATTATCCGGACTAATTGGGGATGAAGGTAGTCCGGATAAGGAAAAATCCGGATAATCGAAACAAATACTTTAATTTGTCTTTTAATGATAATATAACACGTTTTCTTTTCGATGACATATCCGTAATATTAAAACTAAATACTGTATTTAAATCGTGATCAAATTTTCAAAAAAGAAACATTCGTATTGCATTTGGACTACTACTGACCAACGCTAACAGACTACCTATTGTTTAAAAGGCCCTCTGGTGGCGCAAGAAGACGGATTTTATAAAATAAAATGCAGTTGAA
>NW_019386362.1:0-1800 GCF_000671375.1 Centruroides sculpturatus | reverse complement strand
AGATATATATAAAATTATATTGTCACTTTATTTTTTATAGTTGTACAACATGTTAAATCGATACTACGAATCAGAATTAACTTTTAATTTTTTTCATTACTTTCCCATAACGCAACTATCTATATTGAAGGTAGGTGTACTTTAAAATGTTAAAATTATATTTATCTCAATATAAATAAATTTTGGCATTTTTTTCTCTTGCAGGCATTCTGTTTCTTTATCACTCAAGCTCTCGTTGTTATAAATTTATACGAAACTTTTAGTGTCAAGTAACAGTATCAATACTATAATCAGAGGAGTGGACAACTTTTACTAACGTACAATAATCTACAAAGGAGTGGTGCCACCAGAAGCTAAGGAAATAAACTCAATGGTGGAGGGTTCGCATCCCACTTAATGTCTAGCTGAGTAGTGTTACGAGTTATCTTGAAGTGTGTAATACCTTTAACAGTGGATGGGAAGGTTGCCTTGTTCGGATTTGCATCATGTAACAGCTAATGGATCCACTTGATTTCCAGAAGCTACGACTTTCTCAGTGAATGCAATCTTAATAATTGTTATTTTATAGTTTAATGTATTTAACCAATAAAACTAAAACATCTTTGAAGTATGCAATATTCATTTCGTTATAAATAATGTAAAAAATATATAAATAATAAATATAATAGATGCGTAAATATTAACAATAAAAAAATCGAGAACACACATCTCATATCCGTCGCTCACTCTCCTATTTGACGCAATTGAAAGTAAAGCCTACCTATAATAATGTATTCTCATGAATATTTAATATAACTTTTGTTAACATAGGATCCAAGTATTTACAGTAAATAAGTCACTATAGAATATTAAAATAAATTTAAATAATTGAGCCGAATCGTTAACGAATCCCCTTTTTTGTGGCTTACAGAATTTTGTTCGTTTTCAAAATTAGATCGATAAATTTTGAAAAAAGTTGCCATTTTTCATAAATTGATTGAAAAATAAAAAAATGTACGGTAATAAATGGAGCTCCATGATATCGTTTGAGACTTACTCATTCAAGAGTGCCAATTGAAAAGACATTGTCACTTTTATCCATTGTATCAGATATTCTTGACAATTTCACGTTCTTATTAATTAATATTATACTTCGTACTTCCAGTGTGTGTTTACATAAATTATCATCTGCATGTAAATCATTAGTAATAGAGTAAAACCAACAAATGCCGGAACTTGACTCGACGGTACTATTTTGTTTTACCCTGTTTCACAGGCATTCCGCCAATCTCCCTTATCATCTTTACTATCTTCTTCAGTTTGCGAGGTGTAAATTAATAATTGCTGTGAAAAAATGTAGAAGAACAAATATAAAAGCGAAAAATAACGATACAAAAGAAAATGAAAGAGCATTTCGGCGATGATTTGGTATTCAGTTTGGTTTTATACACATATGGCAAAGCGAAACATGAGCGATCTGTCAGAACCAGTTTTCCATAAAAGACCCTTTTATGGAAAACTGGTTCTTATTTAGGTGTTATAAACGTGATAAAACGTCATGTTATTGGCACGTTGACAAGATGAGAACCGCCGATCAAATATGTTTTTATCCGCTCTGCCATATGTGAGCATAATATCTGGCTATACTTTCCCGTGTTTGGTTTACAATAGCTCGATTTCTTTTATTCCGTCCATCTCTACACAGGTTCCGATTTTCAGAGAACATTTCTTCGGTTAACGTAATCGTTTTACCGAAAAATATTTGAATTTTTCACTTTCGAAATGTTGAGACTCTGCTTAATCGGGTTTTATTATATTATT
>NW_019386361.1:39339-61341 GCF_000671375.1 Centruroides sculpturatus | reverse complement strand
GTGAACGGGATAAAGGACCTGGATTAGGTTCTATTCCGGCCATTAACAGCAGACAGATAATCAATTTTAACATTAAACAATACTCAATTTTCTCCATTTGAATACTATATCCACTCTATAACTTTAAAATATATGTATTAGATTATAGGAGACATTAACGAGCATCCACAAAAAAAGTTCGCCAGCAGCCTCGACGGTCAGCGCCACCTCCTCATATGTAACATTAAAAACAACACATACAGCGTATGTTTAAGTAATTATTTTTAATGAAAATTAATTAAAATAATAATTTTACTTTTTCAAAAGGAAATGAATAAAAATTAGAATGGCATATACAATCTAGATAAAAATATTTAAGTAAAACAATGATCATACAGTAATTACTGAAAGTTAAAATGTTTTATTCATTCCATGCACTTTGAAAGGAAGTGTCATAAAAGATTTCAATGAAGAATTTCCTTCTCAAAATTCTAGTGTCAAATGATATAAGAAATCATAAAATATAAAAATATTTAAAGTCGCTTTGAAATGTAAGAAATTGTTGATAGCGCATTTTCAATTGATGTTTATACACGCAATTTTTCATTATTATCGTAATGCTATTTATTTGAATAAAAAACAAGAACATTTTTTAATATCTTACGTTGCCTGTTATCAAGAAATTATATCCAAAAAATCTTGTACATTTTTGCATATGAGAGATTTTTAATGAGAGTTTGTTGTGGACTTGACCATCAAGTAATATTTATTGATATTTCCTGATTGTAATTTTATCTTAAGCGCAAATCTTTCCAAATATAAAAAGTAATTATTGAAAATGTAGACTTTCGTGTTTTTTCTTCCTCTCAGCAGAAACAATTACAAAATTAAATGTTAGAAATTAAAGTAATTTACACACGTTTTTTGTTTATTAAAGTATATTTATTCCAGAAATTTCAGAAGTAGTTTTAAATATAAACTTTATGTCTTATACGTTTTTTTAAATTAGGGATAACTTTAGCTTTTAAGAGAAAAAGAGCATATTATCATATAATTATTTTTTATAATAATTTTTAATAATTATTATTTAGTTTATCACAATTTACAAATTTAGTAAAACACAATTACAAATATTTCAGCTAATATTTCTTTTAATATATAAAATAAATTATACAAAAATATGAATAGTTACGTGATAGTTTACCGCTAATATTAGAAAGTATTCGATACATTAGATAATATACAATAATGTAATAAAAAACAGTTTTCTTAAAAGGGAATACGCTGGAAATAATAAACACACCGGAGATGTTTTTCAAGTTATTAGCGTTAATTTAATAATATAACAAGTTAACGTGTAAAAATTATAGTGGCATCACCTACAATTCTGGTTGCAAATTTTAATCAATATATATTGATACAATACATATACATACTTTCGATCTGAAATTAGTAGTGTCTTGCCCCTTTATATCGTATTTTTCCTGAGAAAAACACTTATATAATAACTTCGTTCTGGTTAACTTTATAGCAAATTCAATTTAATCTGGTTTAAGTTTAGGTTGTTTAACTGTACACAGTAATATATTATTGTGTAAAATTTCATACACAATTAAATTTGAACTTGATACATAAAACGATTTTAGACTTTTACTCAAAAATAGTTTATGTAATTTCATTTCATAATGAATACACACAAATAAGTTAAATTTTTCTTGAAGATAAACATTTGTTACATTCATTCAATTTTCTGTTGTATTTTACACAATTTGTTAATTGAAAACGATTAAATTAATAATAATAATGTAAAGGGTATACTAATTTAGTTAATAATCCACAAAATTAATTACTTAAGAAAAATCAAATCTCTTCTCATTATTCTTATTTGCTAGCCTTTATTGAATTTATATGGAATAAGGAATTTTCATTTTCAAAATTCTATAACATTTTTATGACAAAATGAAATTGTATCAGTGTGTTTTCATCCGTTACAAGACGTATATAGGCCCATATATTTAGATTCTATTTTTCTTTTTAACTGAACAAAGGAAATTTTGATGTTCAAGACGAGAATAATTTAGAAATTTCCAAAAAAAACAATCAACGATGGAAAAATTACAAAAACTTTAAAATTTTTCAGATTTATACTAAAAGTTTTATATTTTCTGCTATTTATAATTATATAAAAATATCTTAATAAACGTGTTAAAAATCTTAAAATATAATTCTATAATAAAATAAATTGTCTTTTTAGTTGAAATTATTGTTTTCATTTATTAATTAAAATTTTTATCAATAAAAATAATTTTAGTTAAGATTAATTGCTTTCGTAAATTGATAAAATTTTCATAAAGAGCAATCTTAAATGATCTAAATTGTGCAAAGAATAAAATTCCTGACTAACTTCTGTTTCTGATCTTCACAATGATTACAGTCAGAAATATTGATGAAGTTAACTCAACAGCAACTATTGTCGTTACCAAGAATATTGGAGGAAAATTGATTTTCCAATTTCCATCCGAAAAGATTAACAGTCCTTTGTTATTAAAATGAAATCTTAGAAAATTCATTCGCATTAATTGAAGAATTTAATTGAACAAAGAATTTATTTACATGTATGAAAGATATTCGATAAGAAAATTTCATTTAAACAATCTATATTGTTTTATTACTTGATATCATTATTTTATAAACATTCATTAAATCATTAATAAAAAACCTATCGTGTATTTTTATGCATATTACTCAATAATAGAGAAGTACTTAATTCCTGATCAACATTATAACAACATAAATAATGTATAACAATATTGTTTTAATAAAATTCAAAATGTTTTAAACGAATCATTGGTGATTTTCTGTTTAAAACAAGTGAAATTTTAATCAAAATTGTGCAATATTATCAAGATTATCTTCATAGTAATAAGAAAGTTCTAAGCAAATTTCTATTCTTGATCAAGATATAATTTTCTTTATAAAGCTTTCTCTCAATGCAGAAATTTGTAATGCTCTATGTTTATTATTTATTCTACACAACTTATAATATTTACTACAGAATTTACAATTTTCTGTAGAAAAATATTCAGTTTCATTTCAGAATTTTTGATTGTCAATAGAAAATCCGCAATCCTTTATACAAAATCTGTAATTGTTTATAATCAGATCTCTAATTATTTTTGAAAAGTGTTAATTAAAAGGCCGTAAAAGTGTATTTAAGTAGAGATTTAGTTAAGTTCTAATCTTTAAATCGCTATTAATATAGATACAATGAAGAAATTCACCACTGATTAAACTTTTCTGGCGAATCCAATCGATATTTTTTAATGATATTCGTTATGGAAACACATAACCATGTTTGCCACAATGACTTCTTTCTGTTCGTTAATGATTATCATTAGCGATTTCCAGCTATAAATATTACTTAATTAAATTACGATCAAGAAATTTTCTTATATCGAAGTAATATCTTAATAATTAAAAATTTCAATTTGATATTTTACATTGTGATATTTCTTTTATTTTCATCGTAAAACAATAATATCTCTCTAATTAGTGTAACATATTGCTTCAATGATTCATTAATATAATGTTTAAATTAATTACAGCTAGAAAGAATAAGAGAGAAGAGTTTTTGGTTGTAAAAGTTTCCTAATATAAATCCTGTGTGTATAAAGAAGATGTACGAAAATAATTCGTGTGAAAGAGTATGGTTACTGTATTCGATTCGGTATGCATTGGTAAAGGTACAAATCTGTATTTTAAGTTTGATACGAGTAAAAAATATTATCTTTACTAGATGTAATTCGTTTAATTTATTTTAAAAAAATTGAAGACTAAACACAAATAAAAATTTAATGCCTTCACAGCATCCACCAAAACCACAAGAACACGACTAACATGAGCAGATTCAACCTTTCTTTTGAGGTTCTTCCCTGCTTACGAATATGTAAATTGATTAAAAGTTCCTCTGGCACCGGATTCTTGTAAAAATATTTTTTGGAAACTTTCTAAAAGTTTAAGATGAAACATATTTTAAAAAGTTGAAGAATAAATAAAAATAAAAATTTGATGTCTTCCCAACATCCTTCACAACTCTGATCATGTTAATTGTGTTCTTGTGATTGTGAAGACATCAAATTTTTATTTTTATTTATTCTTCAATTAATTTTTTAGAATATATTTAATCCTGAATTTCTTAGATATTATTTGTTTAATTTACTTTTCAAAAAAATAAAAGAAAATTACTTTCTTTGAAAACATTAAGAACGATTAAAGAATAAATGAGTCTTTTTATTTTTACTAATAAAAACAGTGAATAAAATCTAAACTGAAAAATAAAGTCTCCTTACAGTAATTATCGTTTTAAATACAAAAATATTTGATTGTTTTGTTAATTACATTTAAATAAAATTAACAAAATATACTAAAATATTTACTAAATTCAGCGTTTGAATAATTAATTCGTTAATCCTTTATGTAGATATTAGGTTAAAATTATATAATTTAAATATTATAATTTAATTTTCTGGCTGTGACATTTCATTTGAGTCTAGTAATCCTGCATTCAAGACTGGAATGTTTATCTACCTGTATTTCATTTAATTTACGATGTTTATTTGAAGTAAACAATAATAATTTATTTAGTTTATTCAGTTGACAACGCCTTACTTAAAGGGTGTACTTTATGTACTTATAGTTTATTAAAAAGGGGTATAAAATGGCATAATATAATTAATTTTGTATTAAATTTAATCAGCACTTTTGTCTCATATACAAATAATTATTTTTACATTATCTCATATTAATTTAAAAATTTATATGGCCTACATATACACGACTACTTTATCATTGATAAAGTAGTCGTATTTAGTAAAATTATACAATCTCTATCACTCGAATTACCAGATTATACAAAAACATGAAATTTTTTCCAAGATCTAGGTCTGTGACGTGAATATTGGCACGTCAGAAGTTTGTTTGTTCTGTGACGTTTCAGTCACGATACGGTATACTCCTAACGCAAAATGTTTAGTATGTAACTCTACCGCTATATCCTTCTATGCAATGATGGGCTACAAATAATTTCAGATTTTTATATAAATCTAAAATTTTATGATAAAACTATTCGTATAAAAATACATACAAAATGTAATTTACTAAATTAGTAAAATATATGTTTACAGTTATGCATACATTACTTTCATTCAATAAACATTTTGGTCTCCAACAATGTCTTTCTCACAACGTTTTATTGAATCAATATCTTTGTCAGATTTCTATAAATGTGTGGCCAAATCTAGAGGTTCTTTGTTGGCCATCATCACCATTTATCATTTATCAACCGATGTGTTGACTTTTCATTGAAAGGTTAATGATTCTGAGTTAGTGTATGCTTCGTGTGTCACTTTCACTGCTTTCTTTCCTCCAGGATAAACAATTCTCCTGATAGGTACATATAGAGAAGTCTACGAGTAAATTGCCTCCATTTTGTCATGTCTATAATTAATAGCTACAACAACCACAAAGATATCAGTCAAAACATAATTAGAACCATCACTATGCTTACCACCCCGACCATCACATAAAAATTAAATTTTATATATGTAACCCTTACATTTATACATCCTTAAAAAATAAAAATACAATATCGTATTTTTATTTTTGTTAAGAGTAAAAAATCAATTATTAAAAAATTAAATATAAATTATGAATTATATGCTAAATATAAAAATGGATAAGTAGTTTATAATTGAAATAACTAATAAATGAATACATTAATAAATTTAATTTTAAAAGCTAATTTTTAAATTATTATTACGAAAGATTTGATTTTATAAATTATTTCACTTGATATATTTATTCAAATGTAGAAATATCAACTTATATAAATCTATAAAGTATATATTATTATATGTAATAAATGGAAGTACGCACATTGTATCCTGAGCATCACTGGATTACTTTCTACTCTTCCTTCAGAATTAGTAGCAATGCACATGCTCGTCTTGTGTACCTTCTGCAGGATCAACGACTGATTAGTGATGATAATCCCCGCCGTCCTGTTTGTCTGTAATTGTCGTTCGTCAAACTTCCAATCGATATTGGTGGCGGGAGAATTAGCGTGCACCACACATTCCAAATGCACGCCACTTCCTTCTTGAATAGGAAAATTTGTCGAAGTTTACTACTCAAGCGTAATGTCACCTGGGTAGCCAACTAAAATTAAATTATTTCTAGTTTAGTGTATAGAGAATGTGAAGAAATTAACATTTTAAAGTCGAGAAATTCTTCAAATTGCGTGAAAACCCTGACGAGTGGCGTATTAAACAAAGCAAATAAGAAGATATTTGCGATGTTTATGTTTAAACTGTTCAAAATTTGAATAATTGAAGAGTTAACACATTTTATAAGACAACTTTTGCAGGAAACTTTTTAAATGTATAGTTTTATTTGTTCTTATAGCAAATAAAAGCGACTTATTGGTCATACATTTATTAAATTTTACAGTGCACTGTGCCAAGTTAACATAATTTCGTGTTATTAATAATTAAAATGTGTTTTCGATAAATATATATATATATTTTTGTGAAGATGGAAAATAATTTAAAATTAATTATTTCGAAGCTTTTCTTTAATCATTTTCTAAAACTTTTGATGTTTTCTATTATTTCTGCTTTAGTACACCGGATTTTTAATAATAATTTTTTCTTGAAACAATTAAACACTCATTAATTTTTACAGCAGTTAATTAGTTCGATTTGTAAAGTGTATATAATTATTTGTTCTAAACAACGAGATTACATTTTTTATGCCTAAAATTAATATTGTTATTATAATAATACTTCGATAATTACTTTCTTTCTCTTATTAATTTATTTCCTTTTCTTTGTTAAAATAAACATACAAACATATTTTTCTTAAAAACAAGAAAATACAAAAGTAATTTTGGATATATGAAAATAAAGTAAGATATATTTTTTTAAATCTACGAATAAATTAACTATTTAAAAAATTAATTGTAATTAATTAAAATCTATAGCACTCACAGTGACACACCTAAATGTCTTCCATGCTCGTGCTGTCAGCATTTAGTGTGCTTTGGGCTCTGCAAGATAAACCGCTTCCAGTATATTCTCTCGATCCATCCTGCTAAAATTAAATCGTAGAATGCATTTTATAATTTAGACACAAATTGGTGGATGTTATATTACTATTGACAGACACTACATATTTGACAACTTCAGTTTATTTTTCCTAACGACCGGCTTATCAGAGCCTGAGGTCTAGAAACAAATCTGAAGACATAAAAAACAGGAGACAAAAGTTTGGTTCTATTAATTAATATACTTGTTACAAACTTTCTCCATGTGTTAACTGATTTGAGTTATCTCTAAATAAGTAATAAACTTCTCTGTCAGTAATTTATTTATTGGGCTTTAAGAAAGTATATATAGTATAATTAAAATAATATATATATATTTTTGAAAATAAAATGTTTCTTATAATATTTATATACATTTTTATAATTCTGGATTCAAGTTTCAGACAATCGTAAACATGATTAAAGAAGTTAAGAAGATAAGAACTTTTGTAGTTACAGAAGGAATTGTATAGAATCATCATGTATTTGAACGTCATATGAATCTACTGTATTGTAGTTAATCACATTCCTAGTGCAGAAATCCATAAAATAATGATTCCGTAGTAACTAAGTGTCAATTTATTTATCTCGACCCACTTAGAAATGATAATCGATCAATACAAAAAATATGTTTTCTTTATGATGTTAATGACAATAAAGATTTTCCTAAAACTTAAATCTAATTTTTGGTTCGTATTTACAAATTAAATCGTAATTGTCATTAAAATAGAAATTCTAAATATCTTATTCCTATAATATAAAGATACTAACTTAATCGATTTAATTTATCAAAATATGTAAAAAGTAGCGGTCCTTAATTTATTAATATTAACACCAATGCTTTTATCTGAAAGAAATCTTAGGTGAGTGAGATTATCTTGGGTTTGTCTTCTTGTTAGTAGCACGTGGTTAGTTCCTTTTGGTCTAATCAGCACCGAAATGACTTCATTTCTGGAATACCAAAAAGGAAGGGGAATGTATACGATAATCGTTTGCCAGATGGAACAATGGCAAAAACACTTCTGCAACTCACTTTAGTGGATCTATACCGATAGAACGACCTTATTGCAGAGTTTCATCAACCAATTTACTATAATAGACAAAAACAGAATGACTTCAGAAAATTTCAAAGAAGTAAAAATGATTTAGGAAAGATTATCATTCATTTCATTAAAGTAATATATAATAGATACAATCAATAATTTCTTGAAATACTACACACTTCAAATACTGCTGGGTCAAAGGTCATTCCCGTATCTCACACTAAAAAATCTTACGTATTGTACCTTAAGAATTATATAAGGAGAATGTGCCTTCGAGAACAGCAATATAATTAATACACTACATAGAAACAAAGACACAAAGAGTATTAACATGTAATTATATTGCTGTAGTGATATATCACTACAGCGTACATATAGATATATATATACGTCTGTATCTATATGCTTTGTTTCTAATTGTATTTTAAAGCAGAAAAGATTTAATAAGTTATTAAAAGTAAGCTCTATTATAGAAGTAAAAAATTATTTTTATCGCAAGACACTTTCCGTTTATAAAGATAAAAAATGAAATATCAAAATTTATATCTCTATTATTAATTGATTTATAAATTTAAACTAATTAATTTTAATAAAAATAAATAAATTTTAATTAATTTTTAAATATTTTTTGCGTAAAATGAAAATATGTTAAAAGTTGCAAGCAAAAACATCATTTTTCTTGTTATTTTTTTTAAAATTCTAATTCTATAAATTTTTTACTTTCCAGTAAAATTTATCGATAAAAATCGCATTTTATTAAAGCTTCGAAGATATGGTCACGCTTCAAAAAAGTATTTGAATAAATTATTCGATAGGAAACTTAATTATAAAAAACGATATAAAAGTAGTAAAATGACTATAAAACATTAATGTATTTGTTAAAAATTATTCTCTTAAGAATACTAAAAATGTGAAAAATAAATATTGAATGTTGAAATTTTATCTTAAAAATATTTAATCAATTTTTGATACTTTAATACATTATATATTAATTTTTGAAAATTAAATCGGGATTAGTTTTTAATAATAAATTCAATTTTGTTACTTTTTAACAATTATTATCGTTTAGAATTTAGTTTACAAGCAATTACATTACAGTAAAACCTTGATTTAACGAATTAATTTGGGCAATTTGGTGTAATGTACTGTACGTTAAATCTGAAGAGCGTTAAATCGAGGTTTTACTGTATTTGTAAAATAATCAAGTGTTTTGGTACTTTCTTCTTTAAACGACGTCCTTTTTATTTAATTAGACATTATTTTGTATTTATCTTCGTTTATTCTTTTTTAAAACTATTTTTTTAATCGTAAATTAAATCCTCAATTGTTCAACAAATTTTTTGATTGTTAATTATTTTGAAAAGTTTGCATCATCTTAACCAAATTAATTAATTGTACGAAAAGAACCGAAAAGTTTATTTTCAAACAAAAAAGGAATCGTTTCCATTCCATTATCCGTTTACTTTCGGATAGTTTCATTTGCAACATTTGTTATAGAACAAAGACAGAGAAATGTGTTGGAGATTGATAGGGATGTTTACGTTATCAATGATAAGTGTTTCTTGTCAGTGATGCTGCAAGATATAAAATATTCAGTCTTACTTGCTGAAGAATGAAGAATTCGTTTGTTGAATTATTATCAACAAACGAATGTTCCGAAAATAGTCAATGGAAAATACATAAATTCATATATATATAATATGTATTTCCATCGACTATTTTTGGAACCTACGTATATATAGCTTCCAAATAAATAAATATATATATGTGTGTATATACTACGATGCTACATAGGAGATAAAATTATAATCTTATGCACTATTTAGGTACCGTACAAAATGCGTTATGTATTATTGTGTGGTTATACACTTTAATTGAATAAATAAAATTACCTCATAGTAAATGATGAAAGAAAGTCACTAATTGAGCAAACTTACTTTTCAAAGAAGTAAAAATAATCGTAATTAAAAAAATTTATACTTTAAATAAAAAGAGAAGGGAATTACAAAAGATTTTTCCTCTTTCATTATAATATTAAAATAATTAAAAACAGATGAATTTCGTTGTTGAGCATTACTAATTATTATATTATTGTCTTGTTCTAGATATTTTATTTCCATTTCACTAAATTTTATAATCCAGGTTTCTAAAAGTCCAATTATTTCATTTGAATCCAGAAATTCTCTCATTGAGGTTTTAAATAATTATTGGGGGCGTGTCTAGCCTGCGGAGGTGTTGGTGATTTTTTTTGCTGAGCTGTTATGGCGACGTTAGACATGGATTTTTTACAACGGAATATTAAGTGTAGAACTGAAATAAGTTGTTTAAATGTTTCATTAACTCGAATAATAATTTTTATTCTACTAATGATTGCTGGCATTGAGTTAAATCCCGGACCTTTCCCTCGATCTCCTCCAATACCAAGTCAAGCAGTTATGCAAAAAAGGGGACGAGGGAGACCACGTAGAGAGCATACAAGAAATATAGAAGAAAATACTCAGACAAGCGAAATGTCAGAAGAGGAATATTTAATTGAGGAACACTCCAAGAGTACTACTGATATCTCGAAGTATGCTACAATAAAAGACTTCTTCGAACCGGAAGAAGATTTACTAACAAAGACTATTGAACCTGAATACTCACTTAAATCGATATATGAATTAATCCAAGATAAATTTGATAGTTTGAATTCCGAAATCCGTTCCATAAAAGCTGAAATCAACAAAATGAACGAAGAAAATTTAAAGCTGAAGGAAGAGATGAAAGATATGTGTAAAAAAATACGTTTATTAGAAGAAAGAACAGACTCGTACAGCAAGTTAAAAGGTATGGTGGATTTTGAAGTTGACAAAATGATAAACGATAGAACTAAGAAGAATTTAATTATATTTAATTTTCCATTTAAAACCTCGGAATATGTAGAAGAATTTAAAAAATTTATAAAAGTTAACTTAGAGCTTAATGGTATAGAAATCGAAGGTCTTATTCAAATAGGAAATAGAAGAAATAATCAAGTAATTAAAGTTATGACCGAATCGGTTAAAGACAGAAATCTAATTCTCAATAAATTTTGGACTACAAGACCGAAAATGACGGACGAAAATAAAAAAAAAAATAAAAAAAAACAGATGAATTTCACTCAATTATGCTTACAGATGTTTAAGTGTCTTACATTTGGTTATTGTGTCTCAAACATAAATTGATCTAAAAATGAAATACTTTCACATAAATTGAAATTTTTCATAGCTAAAGAAGTAAGAGAGTAAATTGGAAAAAAAAAGATTTATATGTTGTAACTGCACATCATATTTTAATTAGATAAAAGTTAAAAACATAAACATTAAAGTTAATCTTAATTTAATTCGAAACATTAATGAGATATTTCAAATAATTTTATTAATTAAGGTATTAAATAAATCTATGGAAATGCATTGTGAAATGTTTAGAAATTTAACAAACGTGTACACTCGGGTTTATTTTCATTTGTTGCAAATTCACTATTATACTTTTATCTCGGGTAATTAATATTTCTGACACGAGCAACAAATGAATAGGAGGAAAAAAATCTTAAATTATACCTGAAGCACATTAACTTTGATTTATGTGCAGAATTCATTACACCAACTTGCAAAACTTTGTTAGGAGAAACTTTAAAATTTTTAGTGTTTTTAAAATTTATAAAAGACATCGAATTGTGAGTTTTAACTCGAGTATAATTACTGTTTAATATTAAGTTTACAATTCTTTTTCGGTGTTAATTTTGTTATCAAATTCTGAAGTTATAATTTTAATCATCGTTATCATTATTAATATTTTTAAAAGGAAATTCCTTAATAGGAAAAGAACTTTTCTTGTCGAAAAATATATAAAAGTCAGTAAAAATTTTTTTTAAGAAAACATCAACATGTATTGAAAATTCAAAGATTATGTCATAAAGGTTTACTTTTGAATATTTTTAATTAAATTTTTTATTTATGAAATCTTGCAAATATATGTGAATTTCAAATTATTCCATCTAATAGCATTTAATTATTTATATATTCTTTAAGAGTTTTATTGATAAACGATCCATTGATTCTTTAAAGTAGAAAATCCAAAAGTAATTTCCTTATCAACCTCTTTATTGACTCCAATCATTCTCTACATTTAATGAAGCTTAAAACAAATCCTGAGCGCAAAATCAGTAAGATTTTCTTCTTTGAAATTGCACAATTTACAATTAATCAGTTTTTACTTAGTCAAATTAACTTTTCAAAATTTAAATTTACTTGATATAAAATAAACTAAGCAAGTTTTATTCTACTTTAAATTAATGCTGAAATTAAAAATATAGATTCATTATTTATATTATCATAATTAATTTAATTAGTTCTGTATATTTTTAATTTAATTTAAAATGTTTAAAGATTATTTTGAATAGTTTAATTTCTAAAATCTGTTATAAAAATACCCCCATAATAAATATATTATAATACAGTAAAATCGTCATTAATTCAATATAATTTCTAAACTAATCTCAAGTGATAAGTTATCATCCCTCGACAGTTTTAATATTTTATAAAAATATTTTATTGAAGAAATTCCTTATTTTATTTCATAGTATATTATATGAAGACTTTCATATTATCTGAATAAGAATGATAAAAGAATTGATCCCGTAAGATACTTTGAACATTTTCAATTTCTTCACATCATCCGGAACTAATGCATCCGTCAGAAAGTTATCGCATGTAATGTATTTAATGTAAAAATATTTCTTTTCAGACTGTAATTTATCTCCTTTCCATTAAATTAACCTTACATCATCTATAAATCTATTTGAATTTAATATATGTAATAGTAATGGAAAGATTTTAAAATTATGAAATATAATACCTGGAATCCAAAATTTTCTGATTGAAATATCTTTAAATTAATAAACGTATATTTTCTATTTATTTTATATCTATTTAAATAAAAATTTGAAGAAAAAATTAGGAAGAGGACGATCTAGAACATAATACTTGAATGACGTCAACAGATCTTACTGTATGATGAAACATCTGGCTAAAGAAAGGAAAATGTTAAGATACCTTGCTTTCCATTAGGGCTAGACTTGTTGTGATTCTAATTCATAATATGTAACAGGCCCTTTCCAACCACCAAATAATTATATGCATAAAAATTTGAGGCCCTAAGCTGTAGACTCATAACGCGAGGCACCAAAATTGCAGCATGTTTAGTTTAGATGCAAATTCGACCTTCTATGAAACAATCTATGGGTTGTGGAAAAATATATTACAAAAAAAAAAATAAAATATCTTTTATATCTTTTAAGGCACTTTTTAAATAAAATTTAATGAAAAACCATCATAACCATATTGGGTAAATTAACATAAACCTAATTATTACACTTAATTCGCAAGAAAATTCCCAATTATAATATATTAATATGCATAACACATAAATAAATTATATTTAAAATTATTATGCATCCATCCACTGAGTAAACAAATATTAGTTTAGCCAAGAAGAATTGGAACCCCGAAGGAATAGCCTAAAGACATTTTGTTACTCTAAAGCTTTATTTAGAAATTTTCAGTTAGTCCCAAAAGATAACTTGCAACGAAATTATAATTACATCATTTCCATTAATTTTCAAAATATATTAATTCAGAGTTAATTAAAATATTCGAAATTTCAATTAGGAACTTACAAAAGAGTAGGAATCACTATATCTAAAATATATAAAGTATAATAGGATACAGCTTTATAATCACTGATAATCACTTATAAATATTTATATGCCATAAAGTATAGGTTAAATCTACATACGAAGAATAATAAAACTAATTACGAGTTATAGCCTATAATAAGTTTCTCTACTGTTAATAAAATTATTGATAATTTCTCATTTTCTATATTAAATAATTAAATAAAATTTAAGTTTTTAATATCTTGGGAATTAATAACTTCATTAAGAATGTTTAAATAATTTAGAATAATTAACAGTTAAATTATTCCTATTTTTTATAAGTTATTAATTTAACAGAATACTTTCTCATAGCTTTAATTTATGTATAAAATATTTAAAGCAATTAATTTATCTAATAATAAACAATTCATCAATATGGAAAAGTTAATAACAATTTCCTTTGAGAATTATCATTGTAATTAACAAAGTTTAGTATTTTAGTAAATATTTACAGTTAATTAATTGTATTTAAGTCTAATTTATATCGAAAAATCTATAAAAAATAATAAAAAAAACAATAGCTTTTATTTAATGCAGAAATAAATTTTTCCAAGAAAATTATTAAAATCTACTGAAATATTTTTATAATTGGTTTAAACATAATATGAAAGTAGACGTAACTAAATATGTATATTTAGGCCTATATATATAATTGAAAAATTAGTGTAATTAAAACTTATTTAAACTTGTTCAAGTAAATGTTCATTAATCTCTTATTTAAATGTCATCCAGAAAGAGTATTTACCTTGATTAAAAATTTAATTTAAAGTAAAAGCCTTTTTTCGCAGTTATTCTAAGCGAATCCTCTATTAGGAAAAGTATTTCCTAATGAATATTTACACTGAAAACCTAAAAGTTTTTCATTTTCAGTATAAAATTTCTTAAAATAATACGAAACTGTAATGAATTTAAATGTTTTATATAATTATTCTATAATTTTACAAGAAAGATTTTAGTTAACTTAAATGTAAAGAGAAGACATTCTAAAAAATTCTTTCATATTATACAAGTTGAAATTAATTCAGAAACCTCGTATTTTTCTAATATTTTTAAGAAGAATGAGTTGATATTACTGTATAAATTTACAGAGTGGTAATTCATTTTGTGCTCATTTAAATCAGTTTTAGCGGAAATATAAATTTACTTTCAGTTGATACTGTCCTTTGACAACACTTTAGATACATTACTTTCTATTTCTTTTAATCTCGTTTACTTTTATTAAAGTAATGGTGTGACAGAAAATTTAATAGTGTACCTTTAAAAGACACGCTAGCGAATTCAAGGAATCTTCCATTAATAAAAAACGATGGCACATTTTACCAATAAAAAAATAATCAAAAAATATTACTTTGCTAGAAAAATCATCTACATTATACTGTAAAATCTTTTATGACCTTCTGTAGATTTAATTATGTATTGATATCTTCATAATTGGAATTAAATGAAATAAATTGCAGGCCTTAATTATACTTAAGGACAAACTATATTGTAATATGTACACGAGGTGTGACAATTTTATTCAGGGAATGCAGCTGTAAAAATTGTTTACATACCTGTGAAGTAGTAGCTACTGTCACCTTCTGCAGCTATACATTTATAGTTAGATGGCGTTGATATTCCTGAAATAATACCTGGAACTGTTTCTGGAATGCTGATGAGGTCCTTTGTCACATGACGTTGGATGTCAGAAATGTATGAAAATTTTTGTCGTTTCACGGCAATTTTTATTCTCGAGAAGAGCCAGAAATTACAAGAGGTAAGTCAGGTGAATAGGGTGGATGATCCAATTTTGTAATTGATTTCTTAGCCAGGAAGTCACTAACACTGAACGTATTATTGCTTGGGGCGTTGTCATGATGGATAATCCTCTTGTCAGGCTACAGTTCAAGTCTTTCTTCGAACAGAATTCCTTAACCTTTTCAGCACTTCTAAATAGCATTGTTGCTTGACCATTTTCCCCTGTACAAGGATTGCCATTCGAATTGTTAAACAGCATCGAAATTTTGATATAAGAAAAAAATGAATGTCTACAGTGTTTCTGTAGAAACGTGGGAAGAAATGGTAAGAATATTGTCCAATGGGTGTTGAATGGTTGCACGTGTATTTGAAAGGAATGTTTTTATCTGAATAGAAACACGTGGCTCAATAGAAATTCCTTCCCTCTCTAACATTGGCTCGAAGATTTATTTTTAAAATGTCTACAAATAAAAAAATATATTCCTCGCAATTTACTTGCAATTTTAACTGTATAATATATTGATTAAAATGTTTTTAAAAAAAACAATTTAATTATTATAAAAATATATAAAAAAATGAAGAACTTTAAATTAAATTACAAACTGTTATTATTTTATTTATTTATTTATGTTTGTATAAATAAAATAAATATTAACTAAACAAAAATAAAAATTATTTATTAAATATTATAATTAATTAATTATTATTGACATATAGTACTTGTTTTGCTCATTCTTTAAAATTAAAAAGTGTTTAAATAATACATTTATTTTATCATTATTAGTAAATTATTTTTAAAATAAAAAATTATATTTTAATTTAATTAATCTTCTTATGTCCTTCTATACAAAATTTAACAATTTCATGGAGAAGATTTTAGTATTGTATTTACTCTGCTGGCTTAATGTAGATATTTTTTCTATATTTTGTCAATAGGTAAATAGTGAGTTGTGTCTTTTTATGCTTCCATCTGTTTACATGAACTGCTTTTATCGTAAATGCAGTTATTGGTAAACTTATTGGATATAGTACACTCAGTTATTGCATTATTTTTCGTCCCACACAAATAACTTTCTAAATATATCCATTATTTTATTTTAAAAGGAAAAACAGATGCTATTTTAAAATTTGTTTAACGTTCATATTCAATTTATTTAAATTTACTTTTTAAGAAATGGTTAAAATATAAAAACATAAATTGCAAATTTTTCATTTAAAATGGCGAATTGCTTTTAGAAATTTTTTAAAACGTTTATAACTTTTATTTTTGAAAAAAAGATTCTTTCGTTTATCACACTTTTTAAATTTTAAGATATGAAATTAAAGATATTTCTTTTAGAAGGAGCGATTGTTTATTGTGACACCGTCACAATGCCTTGCTGCAAATTTTAATCATCTTTAAATTTAAAAAAAAAATTACGTGACTTCCGGTCTGGACGGGAAGTTCGCAGATAGTTAATCGGTACCTCTGGCCAATACGCTTTATATATCTAGTCTCGACTTTTTTCCATCTAAGTCCGTTATCGAGATTAACGAAGCTGACAGACAGCAGACAACCAGACAGATGACATTGATAGGTCTGCAATTTTATAATTGCAGCTCAAAAATCCAATTTTGTTAAAATCCTATTTATATTAACATAATTATAGAATAATTAGTGATTTAAAGCTAATTTTTTAATAATTTTATTGAATAAATCATTTTTAAGATTAAAATTAAATCAGTATAATTTATTACTAGTAAAATGAATACAAAATTTAGTATATATGCAGTTTTGAAATTGCAGACATATAAATCCCTACTGCAGCTATCTGTCTGTCTCTCTTTCCGTAATCTCGAGAATGGAGTTAGATAGATAAAAGTCGAGACCAGATATATCAGAAAGCTAAGGGAAAGTACGTCCAGAGTAACTCTATACAAACTTCCGGTCTGAACCGGAATCACATGTTTCAGTTCAAAAATCTTGTCCAGAACAGAATTAGATAGATGACCGACATGACTCGTCTGTTGTCAGGAAAAGTATCATGTACAGGGGCAAGACACTACTAAAATCGTCAGCGTATATTTTAAAATAATTTAAATTAGAAGATAATTAAACATTGATGCCTCGAATTATTACGTCACAATAAATAATTGCTCGTTTTCTATAAAATGCACTCCCCAACAGATTAAATTATTCAGAATTTTTATGTAATAAATTTTAACTATGGGGAAAATATAGCCTGGAATTGTATCATATGATGTAGACAAGACCAAAGTAACATTACGAGAAACTAAATTTATGTTTAGAATAAAGGACGATTTTCTACTTAACATGAATATTTAATAACATTATCTTCTGTAAGGATTATTTATGTTTATATAAATGACGAAAATAGAAGTGTGCTATAGATTTATATTATATAGTGATTTATTTCATATATAAATATTGTATGAAATTGTGTGTTGTAGCTTCTTTTAGATCTTTCTTTATATCAAGAATAAAAAAGATTTAGAAGAAGCTACAAATCTTAAATCTTCGAGATTTTATTTTTATTCGTTCTCGGATTATTTTCTCAAAAATATTTTTCTATCTAATTTTTCATGACATTAATTCTTATAAAAGAAAATATTATTATTGACGCAATAAAAACAACATCAGTATGTCTAAAATAAGATATATATTGCTTAAATTTCATATTTTACAAATACAGTAAAATTTGTCTAAGCCAGAATAGCACGATAACGAATATTTTTGTATTTTTTGAACAGGTTTTCTTGTGAACGGGGTTTTTTAACGTAGAAAATCGCTCTGTTTACGAAGAATTTTTTCCGTTTTAGGCAGGTTTTACTTTATACATAAAGTTAAATTTTGAATTAATAAATTTTTAAAAATAGAAAATTAATTTAAAAATTTTATAATGTAAATTAAATATTTTTTTAATATAACGTATAAATTAAGCTTAAATTTAATTCTGTTTTAAACAGAAGATTTTTAAAATTAACCAATGAAACTTTTTGAAATTCTGGCACTAAATAAAAAACGTTATAAGTTTTTTAATTTACTTCTAAGTTTAAAACTAAGCTAAGTCATATAAAAATGTTTATAATTTAATTATTTACTAACAATTTTTTTTTATAATTTATTATGTTATAAAAAGTAGAAGATAAATTTTTAAATTAAATAATGGATTAAAGAGGCAAGTGTTTAAATTTAATAACAGCAAGAAAAATTATAAAATTATGTTCGCTTGTTTATATATAGTTTTTAATTTATTATTTTCTGTATCCTTATATGTTTATAATTAAAAATATTTAAATTTAATTTTAAAATCTTTGTAATAAAATAAAAAATAAAAAAGTTGTACGCTGAATTTTAATATCATAGAAATAATTTATTATATCATACTCTTTCCTTCCTCAGGGAGCCTTTTTCTGGACGTAGGTTCGTCCAGAGCAGGTTTATTAGTTATATTTATTAGGCATCCCAAAATTTGCTAGGACCACACGTACTTTAATTGATATAGCTATGTCCTAAGGTCGGATCTACAATAGGCAGCCGGATGGTAAGGAATGGGTACCCGAAATATCCAGTCAGAACCTAAAAAAGTTACTAGGGATTTCTCGACGTGCCCAAATTCGATGCCGGGTCTCTAAGAGAGATAGTTTAGAGTGGGTAACCGAACTAAATCGATTGTATTGTTAGGATAAGTAATGATCTTTCACATTATTGAAAAATATAAACAGTACACTGTAGTACTAGTATTTTTCAATGCAAAATTTGATATACAATACAAGAAAAATTTCATGTAAGTGCATAGAAAATCGAATAAAATTTTTTTAAAATCCAACCAACTAATCCCAGTAAAGGCAAGTGCATTGTTATGAATGCAATTGTTACTACCATATATTATTTTACTCTTACGTCAAAAATTTTTACATTTTGTCTATTTATATTATTAAAAATGTTATATTTTATGTTCTAATTCAAATATAAATGGATAAAAACAAATATAGTAAAACCTGTGTAAACTGGAATCCCATGATATCGAATTTTCTTTTCGGTTTAGCGGGTTTCGATTTTGAGCAGGTTTTTTCAACGTAAAAAAATTCGCTCCGTTTCAAAGAATTTTATTTGTTTTGAACAGGCATATTTTCATTTTATTCGACTTCCGTCTTGGACAGGTTTTATTGTACTGTACTGTACATCCATATAAAATGAACTATACCAAATCTTTTAAACAATTTTTATATATTTTATAAATGTTTTATATAAATTGCAATTTATAAAATATCCAAAAAAAGGAAATAAATAAGAAAATTACTGATATTATTACCCTTTACTCAATTGGGTAATGAAATTTAGAGATCATAAGTTGTAATACAGCTTTACTTCTCGAGTGTCGATCTCTTAAGGCTATAGAAACACATCCCTTGTGGGTTTACATCTTGCTTCAATGCTGTTCTCCATAATATCAACCAATATTCTCTTTATATACAAACGAATATTATTCTGTTAAATAAATAATATTTAAGTAATTAATTTTTAAGTTAAGCATTAAGGCTCTAATCTACATTAAAAAATAAAGTAAAAAGTTTTTATTTAATATGAAATGTATTGAAAGGGTAGTGTAAATGGCATTTTTATATCTTGTCAAGAATGCTCTTAGAAGAAAGTTATTTTGATAAAGGAAAAGAACAAAGATTCTTTTTTCTACCAAAATAGTTTTATCTGGTCAACAATTAGGTGTTCTGTGATTATTGTATTTCAATTCCCTTGTGTTTGTTGACATCTTATTCAATCGACAGACTTTAACGAACCTTTTCTGTAGACTATACATTACGACGTGATTAACTTGTACAGTCTTACTATAACTGTAGAAATTTTATAGAAATTTATACAGTTTCGTCTAATGTTCTATCCAAATGCATGCCCATTAAAGTTAATAATCGCGCTGATTATTTACACAAGAGAAAATAATCAACGCCATTATAAACATTATATGTGTGTATATGTACGTATTTATTGGATATGTATTTATTATATATGTATATTTAAAGGATAAATACATACATATATTGGAACTTCCATGCTTAAGATTTAGGACTTTTTATATGCACATTTTTACATGTGTATATAAAAATATATTTGATATGATATATTTTAGTAATGCTATAATCGTTCTTAAAGTAATCCTGAAAGTATATCATGGTACAGTGATTTTTCGACTATTCTGTATAAATAAATAGCAACAATTAGGCCAAAATTTTATATATTATTAAATTGTTTTCTTATATCAATACATCTAAAAATAATAATTTTTCAAATATTTAAATAAAAATTAAAATACAATCTTTAATTGATAAAAAAGTTCTTAATCTTTCCTTAGCCAAAGATAAGGAATAATTTTTAAATCTCGATAAAATTTCTTGATAACAGAGATAAAAAATTCATGTTACTTAACGTCAAAAATTCTCATTATGTAGGCCTATAAAAGTATAAAAAATATCGAATTCATGAATTAATTTTGCTATACGATTCTATAAGAGTTTTCCAAACGGAATGTTTGAATAACTTAATTTTTGTACACATGATGTAGAATATTGTACAAGTAGAATAAGAAAGAAGCAGTCACTGGAAAGTAACTTGGTAAAGTTTTTGAGAGTTCAGCAAACTTTTAAGAATAGAAGAAGGTATTTTAATGACAACAAATCAATCAGATAGTAGTGTCGGATCAATGGCAATTCTATTTGTTGAGTAAAGATCTCATCGGGTCACTATACTTCTTCAGAGAACAAACCACGAAAAAAAACCGGAAGAACTATTGTAAAATCACGTGATAGGTGTCCAATTTAAAGCGGATTGTCAAGTTCTTTCAAGACGTGAAACCTAAAGTAATAAATAGATTATATCAGTTGATTTGTTGTAGATTTAACGAGAACTTGGAATATGTTAAAGAAATATTTATTTCGGTTTAGCAATTAAACAAAATATTTTTTAAAAAGTGTAAAGGTGCTAAAAACTTTCATTAACTTTTTTCTAATTTTTATTTTGACTTGCATCAATTTACAATTTGATTAAGCGAAATTTCTTTTTAAAATATCTGAAAATTTAGAGGAAATAAAAAGAGAAAACAGTTCTATTTATACAAATAAACAATTTAAATCAAAAGTTTGAAAGGAAATTAAAGAAAATATCGGAAAGAATTCTTTAAATATTTTTTCCCTTCATGATGATTACATATTGAAACTAATGTCTTATAATATAATAATTAATAACATTAAAAAATATATAAAATTATCTATATTTTTTATTAATCGATGTCTCACTAAAAAGAAAATAGATTCTGTTTTAAACAGAAAAAAACACTTTAGTAGATAAAAAGAAG
>NW_019386361.1:8033-38922 GCF_000671375.1 Centruroides sculpturatus | reverse complement strand
TACAGTACTGTATTAGACTTACGGTAGCTAATTTACATACTGTACAGACGATAGTTCGCCTAAACTCTCCGTAGCGTAGCGCTAGACGGCGGAGAGCATATATACATAATTATAATAAAGTTACAATAAATTAAGTTAATATATAATTATATATACAGTACCTAATTTATATATAATACTGTACAGACGATAGTAAACTCAACTTACCCGCCTAAACTCTCCGTAGCGTGGCGCTGGACGGCGGAAAGTAGTTCGGCTGCTCGTCCGCGATGACGAGTTGGCGATGACGTTTTACCGCGTTTTACGCGTTCCTTTTAGCGTCTTTATACGAATATTGTCGCAATTTTTTCGCCGCGTTATAGGAAGGTTATAGGAATCTCCGTTATAGGAACCCGCGTTATAGCGGTCCAATTTATATATAATTTTTTTAAAATTAACCAATGAAACTTTTTGAAATTCTGACACTAAATAAAAAATTAGTGTAAAACATTAATAAACATTCTTTTTAAATTTTACTTCTAAATTTCAACCTTCAAAACTTTAAAGATATTTTTTATGTGAATGAAAATGATAAGATAGATCAATTTAGCGATAAGATAAAATGTCAGCGAGATTAACAGTTGGCTCATTTGAGAGAGATTTAAAAAAAGGGAAAGAAAAAGTAAAATATATGATTTGAATATTAGATTAAAAATTAAGGATAAACGAATCACTAAAGTGAACAGCAGAAGGGTTATTAGTAACTGACTTTCTTTACTAACAACTAAGTTTAAATTGACAGCAATTTAATAATGCTTTCAGGAAAAGCTTACAGTTCTTGTAGTGAAAAGGAGATTTGAAAATAGAGATTAATAGATTGAAGAATCAGCTCAGCACAGTTATGATTCCAAGAAAGATTATTGAAAGGATTAGAAAGAAATTAGAGAAAACGGAAGATTAAGGATAGATTAAAAGATAAGAAAAAGGATGGAATGATAACAAATGAAAAAAGGAGGATGATGGCGAATGTAGATAACAAGTATTTGTACAAGAAATTAAAGAGCAACGTGAGAAAAAATGAAAGATTGACTTCTAATAGGAAAAATTTTACACACTATTTGACTTAATAAGAAATGAGAAAGATTCGTTCACACATAGCTAACATTCAGGGATGTATACGATGAAAATGAAGAATAGAAAGGGTAGAAGTTTTTATATATTATCCATATTTAGAAACATCAAAATCAGAGTTAAAGGGAGGTCTATACAAAGGGAAATTTCTAATTTCTCTTTGCATAGATTTTAATAATTAAGTTTACATATTTTTAATAATATCTCGAATAACACATTTTGAAATTTCTGGATAAGTGACATTACTTAATTAGTAATTTGTGTTCCTTTTGAACTTATAGATCGAAATCACGTAATCCAGAATGTTAAATCCTGTTATTTGAAGACAGTAGATATCACCAAATAATCATTGAAGCCATGGTAGGTCTTTTGTATTTATAAATTGAGCATTGGTAAAAAACAAACTCAAGTTTAATTAACAAAAACCGAGAATGCTTTATGACTTAATCTTTGTAATTGGTAGACAAAATAAAGATGGATTTCCTAATCTCATTACACTTAATACTTGGGAAGTTTGTTTATAGTAAAATACATACAAATATACATGTATATTATAGCTTTTAAGTAAAAAAAACTTTCTGGATCTAGAGCATTCCATAGAATTGCGGTCGTGGACTCTTACGATTGCACATCTATGAAAGGCTCTGGGTTCAAAAAGTTTACGATAAGATATGCTGAAAAGAGATCTTTCCAGCATATGCTATACCCCAGTCTTTGATAAATGTTGTCGGAAGGGATATGTACATCTATGTAAAGTGATTGATGACTGAAGAAGAGTGCTGCAGACACTCGAAATGCATAACATTATTGTGAGAAACTGATCGTCGTTGCCTCAGGTCATTCGTTGATTCTCTCTTCTTTCTTAGAAGAACAAATAAAGAAATAAAAATAATTACCAAAATATATTTATGTTATTGATTGCTTCAATGATACATAATTATTAAAATCGGCAGAATACTACATTAGGACATAGTTCAATGGACCCAAATAATTTCCATGAAAATTCATCTAACTGGAATTTTTTGCATTAGTTACGATGTGTCTTTACATTTGCAAAAATTTTAAAGGTTTACTCGTGTTTCCACCAAAAAAATGTAGGCTATAACCTAATGCCAGCATTCTGCATAATACAATGATTGGAATTTTAAAGATGCATTTTACGTTTGGAACGTATCGTGCAATACGAGATATACTGTAAGTATAGAATTTGCTTCCGAATTCAAATTAAGAAATTCTGTAAAACCCAATTTAGATAGATTATTAGAAAAAGAGTCGAGATTTTGTGCCAGGAATTATGTTGTATATTACTCGTTGTCAAGTGAGTATTATAGTCTGTGAATATATTAAGAACTAGTTATACTGTAATATGTAAAATAACTTATATTTTATAGAATTTATATAAATATTAAAATATGATTTTCTTCGAAGAGTAAAGATTTAGTTTAATTTATGCTATACATATTCATATTTCTCAAGTCGTTATGCTAAATTCAAAAAAGAAAAAAAATGGTTTTTCCAAGTTAATAAAATAAATATACGTATTTATCCAGCGAATTTTCTTGTAGCATAAATTTGTAATATTGATAAAATTATTTGAAAATATGTTATTCGCACCTAGGCTAACATTTAAATTGGACTAATCAAAAAACAAAGCGATGTTCTACGTACATATATTAAGTTGGAATTTATGAATGCCACAGTATATTGATCATTAAAATTTTTTGATATAATCATAAATGACCAGAATTATATTTTAACCCATTAGATTAGCATATGCAATTTGGTGAAATGGAGATAAAAATGATGTTTATTCTCGCATTTATAATTTCGTTCGGATATATTACCATAATAAATAGTCTTTTATTAATAGGAAACTTCTTACGAACAGTGCTAACAGTTGTTGATAGTTTTTTGGTTAGTCAATTTTTCTTCTAATATTTATGCAAAACTGTGAAGAGCATAACTTATGAAGGATCTAGCTGTTTATAACAAAAAAATCAAGAAATCAGCTTTATTGATTTCTTATAATATTGATTCTCGTTGTTTTAATTATTCTACCCCGAAGTGCATACTTATTCTTTTGAACTACAGTTTTAATAAACAGAATAATTCGAAAGGTCATTCATTCGAATTATAAATTTAATTTGGAGCTGAGGTTAATCGTTCATTATTTTGAAAAATAGTTTTCAAACGCTCCAAAACAGAAAAATATTCTTTCTCCAATAAAAGATAATTGAGTCCATTTCTTTTCTTCAATTTTTCTCTAAACTCTCGATACAAATTGCGGTAAAAACATAATTGTTTTCTTGAAAACCTCAATAATATCGGTATATTTCATGGCTTGTTTTGTGGAAGCTTGAAGTATAAAGTTAAATTGACTTAAAAATATTCACTCGTTGTAATGGGGTTTTGTTTTCATATGATAAAATTGTTAGAAGCCTTTACACGCAATATATATGCATTGACCTATGGGCAGGGAGTGTTGTTACAGTACATAATAATTTATAAAATCATTGGCTGTTGAAAGCTCAAGAAGCTGAAATTGTAATAAATAATAATGTACTGTACAATAAACTCTAATCGAATTGGTACTCATGATAAGAAAACAATTCCTTTAAGAAAGACAGGACGAGATTTTTTCGAAATTAACGAAAATTTCGATGATATTCTTATTAAATGGAATACGAACAGCTGTTAAATTAATTAAATTGTTAAATCTACAAATTCAATATGCTTCCGATAAATCAAATTAAGCTCTGAATAGAATTTTTAGTTCGAATAACGTAAAAAGTATTAAAATTTCAGCAAAGGCAAGTAAAAATTCACATAATTTGTTAAAATAATGACACTATTTTGTAGAAAATTTAAATATCAATTTAAAATAAAGCGAGAATAGTTTGTAAATTCTTTCTTTTATTAATTTGAATAAATTTAAATTTTCATCCATCCGAATATACTTAGTGTTAATTAATTTGAATATATGAGAATATTATATTATTTTACAAAATTGTATAGATTATAACTATTTATTACTAATTTATTCAAAAGTATTTACTACTCGTTATTCTCGTAATCAACACACGTTTAAGTCTCTAACCACGATCGATTCAGCTTTCAGTCATATAACTAATAAGGTTGCGAATAACTAGAGAAAGTCCCTACTATCAGTAATAATACGAATAAAACTATAATTGGCCTGTACTAACAAACCTTAAAACTTTATCTACAATACAAAAGACAGTAATTTATATTAAAAATAATTGATTAAAATGAGTGGAAAGAGTAGTCTATTTACTCAAAAAATAAATAAATAAAATAAGCTGGAAAAAGCAACAAAAATACCTCCTAAACAAGAGGAATTCGATAAAATTCTATTGACTAGAAATTCAAAAAACTTTGCTTGAGTAGTCGCGTAATATCGACTACTCGAAAAGATAATTAAGTATCAATAGATATTCGTCACTATCTAATCCATACATATCACCTCCTATTGAATAATTGAATAATGAGTGGAACAAGTATCGAGTAATTAATATTGAATGGTACGAGTACCATTACTGAGTAACGGGTTTGCTCATCACTACTTTTTACAGGTTACTTTAGTTATTATAATATAAACTAATACATTTATGATGTGGGACGTTCGTTGACAATTGCACATAACTCCAATTCATATATAAACTCGATAATTACTATTAAATATTATCAAATCTCTCTCAGAATCATTGAGAAGTGAAGTTACTTCATTCGCTTTAAAAACAGTTCAATAATATAATGAAATCGTTAGAAATACAAATTTATTATTAATGTATAAAAGCGAAGTAATTTCGCTAATGAACATTTAGAATTGATGATAAGAATTATTTAAAAAGTAGAAAAAGACAAATGAAAACAAATTTATTTACCTGTATTATATACTTTTTTTTTTATTAAATTCTTATTAAATTTAACTAATAACTATCTCTTTTTTCAATAACTTAAGTTACATTTTGATTAGTAACTTTTCGTAAGGAAAGCTGTATAGGAACAAAAATAAATTGAATGTAAAGCAAATATTTGTTATTCTCATTTGATATTCAAGTAAATTAAATGGTATTCAACTATAGCATACTTTATATTAATAAACAAAATGCAATTTTTTTTTTCTACTTTCTAGTGTTGAATGTTTGAACCACAGAGGATAATATACTTTGATGACATCATAATTCTGGGTCATATACACTAACAAACAATAATTTCTTACTGTTATGTTCTACTTGTCAATTCTAATCTGCTGTCGAAAGAGATCGTTTTATAAGATTAAATGTTAGTAAATATTTCTATGTACTGTACAGTACTTCTTTAATAATAACATTTCTATTTCTTTTTTCTATATTATAGTTTATATTCTAGATTATAATAACGTTTTTGCATTATTGTTTGGTTTGTTTGAGCTCATCTACAATTCCTAAATTATATTTGAAGATGAATTACTTTTCTTTATTGTTTTAAATTTTTAACATAAAATTCTTTTATTTTAATAGAGGACTTGAATTTTATCGAGGTAGAATGTTGTAATTTTACCCACAATGAAAATAAGGCAACATTACCAATTAAAATGTTGGCAATGTTGCATTATTACCTTCTATTGTATTTAGAAATATTATATGAGATCCCTGAACAGGTTATAAACTATGATAGATAAGTACTTCACTGTACAATACATAAGATATAGTAGTGTATCACCACACAATATTCGTACAGCGCGGAATTCGATGAAAGTCAATTTTGTATAGCAATGGACGAGTCGAAGTGGATCTATAAAATAGCCCATAGATTTTTTTATTTTTTTTATTTTTGAAGTCGAAAGTTTACCAAACATGGCCATTGAATACATCACTTGCATTCAATGGTCAGTGTTTATACTGCATTTTGAATTTGCAGGATAAACAGCATGTACAAATATCTGTAATGTTTCGTTTTATTTTAGGACGTTTGATATTTTCTATTAAATAGCATCTATGGCAAACATTGGCAAATATTTGTGTATATTTGTAATTGTGTGAAATCATCCTATTTCTCTTTCTTCCTTTGAACCAGCAATCAAATATTGTCTTAATTAATGTCAACTTTCAATTCATTACTCTTGCTCTAATTGAATTAGCTTTTTGTATTATATTATATTATTTATAATACATATAAAAAACATACTCATTAGAACAAAATGCAAATTATATATTTATATAATAAGTTCATTTTTTAATTAATCAGTTAATATAATTAACTATAATTTATATAAAATATTAAAGATTACATACTAATAATAAGCTTATTAATGATTTTTAAGAGTCAAACAGATATTTCTTAAATATACATTTAAAATTTTTCTATAAAAATATGATACTAATTCTTTTGAAAAATTTATGTCTATATAAATGACACTATATCTATATATATTTTAAATCGAAAATTTAAATTTAATAACAAACAATAAAACACAAAAGACTAAATTGTTTTCAATCACTAATAATTTGTGGAAAGTATAGAATAAAATTATTCTTGGCACAATATGAATAATGCAATATTTCCTGTCTTCCAAATAAGAGATGTTTGAGAAATCTTAAAATAAATAAAAACAGCAGTAAACTGCATTATGAATTTATAGTGTCATGATGTCTTTATTAAACTCATCACATTCGCTTACAGACATAGAGTACGGAAACACATCAAGCCATAAATCTTTTCCAATGGAAATTACTTATTTTATGTTCTTTTTTCCTTGCTTACGTAATATAATGTGTAGATTTACGTCATCTCTTCTAGTGACTTTTACAAAGAATCACATGTTTGACATGAATATGTCAAATAACATACACTACATTAATTTCGTACAAAATAAGAAATTTTGCAACTTATTACCGTTAATAAGATGATATCGAGCAGAAAATTCGAACTGTCGCATATATTTTATAAATGACTTAATGCAATTTTATTACCAATTCATATCTTTCAAGAAATTCGATTTAAAAAATAATTAAAATATTCTCTACAAGTTTTAAGTTAATTTAAATTTATGATTTTGTCCTATTTTACTTCAATAATACTGTATATTTTCCACAAATTACTTAAATACAACGTTATTTTTTTTGTTTAAATAATGCTACACTAAAATATATATATCTTTGAAGCTACTTACAAATAAAAAGATTTATTTAACGAAAATATTTCACAGTATAGAAAGTAAATTAAATTTTAATTTAAATAAGTTACTTTACATCGTAAGGATTCTAAGCGCATAGAAGCAAAAGATCCGTTTGGGATGCCATAAAATTAAAAATGTGTACACTAGATTACCCTTTAGTAAGAAAGAATTGCTTTATTTGTTTTATATTTCTCTGTATATTATATACATCTAATAGTTTCTAAAAATATTATTTCTATAAATGAGATTTGACACGGAATTTCGATAAGAGCATTCTATATCTTCAAACTACTTAAATAATAATACCGAGAGAGATGAATTTTATATCTAATCATTCGTATTCGAAATAGTGACGCTATCAAACGTCAGAATAATATAATAATAGAATGTCAAACAATGTGAAAGAACCATAGCATTATAACAAATAATTACTGTCTGAACTTACTAATATTAAAACTACAAGATGTGTGTTATCTTTTTGTTTTACTTTATATATTATTTTATATTTTTCTGTTTTTAATAGGAAAGTAAAACAGAAAATTTTTCCGAAGTGTAGCAATTATCAAATTGTTATTTGACGTTGGTACTACTGTATGTTAGAGTGCTCAGAATAAAAAACAAGATACATTCTTGTCAGTTGCATAAAAACATATATTAAAAAATAGAATAATAACTTTTTCTGCTAAATTAAAGAGCAAAACAAAATTCTAGTAATAAGAAATGTAGACTTTTACCTAGAATCTTACTCTTGGGGATTTCAAACGTGTGTAAATAAATGTTTGTAGATTGAAATTCGATCACAGTTACGTACAGTGAAAGTTCTATATTTGCGTATTCTTCTGTCATTTCTTACATTTGTAGCTCGGTATTTGCAACCGTGTTTCTTGTTCGCAATGTTAAAATTTGCTTATTTCAGAATGATTAACAAATAATAAGGAATCTACGAATACAGAAACAGTTAAACCCTTTTAATGTTTTCTATCTTGAATTGTGAATGTCACCTTTATATTTTACTTTAAGACGTTGCTTCTTATTCGGTTGCAATTTGAAAAAATGCAGACTTATAAATTCCCAGTATCATCCGTCTGTCTGTTTATCTGTCCTCTCTTAATCGCGAGAAAATGAAAGTCGAGAACAGATATGGAAATCTTAGGAACAGGAGGCCTGGATTCACCATATACGAACTTCCGATGCAAACCAGAGGTTATGCTAATTCAATTTAAAATTTTTTTCTGAAAGGTGCACGACTATTGTTAAAAATTATTGTTAAAAAACTATGTTGTATTGGGTCAAGACACTGCAGCACTAATTTGAGATGGAGAGCATATATTATAAATTAAATAAATTAAAAATATGATTAAAATTGCAGCCAGGCATTGTGAAGATGTCACAATAATTGCTCGTTGTGGTTTTTTGCAAAAGTGTCATCTCTTTGTGCAATATTTATAATCTGAAATCAAATAATGCACGATTATATAAATAATTCCATTAAAATTTTAATAAATATCGTTTCAATATTTGGTTATTTATTTATTTACTCAGTGATAAACATATATATGAGCCAATAAAATTGTCATACTAATTAAAATAAATGTTGGCACGAAAAAAATTGTTTACAAAAGACGTATTACCTAATATCTTTTGACAACACTGATATTAAAATTATTTTCTGAAAAAAGATTTAAACATAAATTAAATTATTTTTTCAAATTATTAAAAAAACTTAAATTAATAAACGAACAAACAATTCATTAAGTAGCATTCTTAAATTAAAAAAACTAAATTTATTCGTTATTATCTTACTTTTAGCCAAACGTTTTATTAAAATTTATATTTTATAATAAACGCCTCTTCGTAATTTATTGTATATTTTTTATTTTCTGTTATATAGTCTACAATTATTTCTTTTAAAAATATTTAATCAAATAATTCTTTAAAATAATCTGATAAACAAATTAACATTTTTCAAAAATTAATTTTTTAAAACATTATTTCATAAAAATATTGTTGATAATTAGAACGCTTTCAAGCAACACTCATAAGTTAAAATACATTTAGAATGAGTTACGAGTGCTGAATATAAGAAATAACTTTGCTGTATTTCGAAGAAACCCCAAGGTCTTACATAAAAAATTATTCTGTTAAGAATGAATTTAATCCATTCCAAATTAAATATCTAAACAACAAAACTTTCTAAAACATTTTCGAGTAGAATTTTCAGTAATGACACTACAAACCTTATTTACCCATTGTTTGTGCTTATTGTGATCAATATGAATATGTTTGTTGCACTCAAATATGTTGAAAAGTCAAGTAAAGCACGTTTATTACACTTAATTCTATTGATTACACGCGAATATAAGAACAAGGAAATTAATTTCATACAACGATGTAAAGCGATTCACGACACACACAAGACTAACACTGGGCATCGACTTTGACCTCTCTTCTTAACACACTTTCGGAACGATGATATTTCGACTCAGTTATGTGAGAACCACGTAAACTTCCGACATTAGGAGCAAAGAACATAACAGTTAACGTAGTAACATCACTATATATGCATTATTTATTTTCAAGTAATAAAATAATTTATTATAAATATATATTGCATATGAAAGAAAAAATTATGTTTTCAAGAAATAGAGAATATGATTTAAATCAGTAACAATAAATTTTGAGGAATTTTTAATTATTTATAATGTTACAATTATATACAAGGTGTAAGTAACGCATGCTTTGTCTTCTAATTTTAATGGTGAATGTTAGATTTCCTGTATTTTCTACACAATATTCCAAAAAAACATTTTTTTTTAAAAATTTTGAATTCATGAGATTTTTTTTCTTTCATTGCATGAAATAAATCAAAATTCAGTAAAAAACTAAAGAATAAAATATTCGATATTCTTCTACAGAAGTGATATATCATCTGTATATATTGATATTTTATTATAAATAATTTATATAACTATATAACTGACTTTTGGGCTCTCTTTGTACACTTGTATACGCACATAGTAAGTGTATACACAAGGAGGCCCAAAAGTCAGTTAACCATTGTAAAACCAAAGTTTCTATCTTATTTGAATACTTTAATAAGCAAAAACTTTACAAAACTTGTACATTGAACATAAAGAATTTCATATTGGACATAACTTAAAGGTTTAACAAATTCACTTTATTAATTTATTCATATTCACTACTGCACATGAAATAAAAGACAAAACACAGTTAAGTGAGTTTTGGGTCACGCTATATATTCTGAATTTAAAATTTTTTTTATTTTTTATATTGATTTATTTTTTATTATATAAAGAAAATAAATCAAATTTAAATAATATAATATTATATTATTGAAACGATAAATTCTCGATTTTATTTGAATGAATCCATAAAAATGTTAACGAAAGAAATTTTATATTGTAGAATGATGAAATTTTTCTACTTCACAAATTAAATTTAAAATATATATTTTTTTTATTAAATTTTATTTTTAAAATTAAATTTCAATTCAAATAAAATGATTCTTAATGCTAAGAAATTCAATTCTTATTTATTTTGCCTAAATTTTTCTTATTTCATAAACTAAAATATTTTAATTTTAGTGATAATAATTTAATTAATTTATGTTTAAACAATAGACATTTATTTACATACGTGTATTTATATTAAACACGTGAACTCAATACACTGCCACAAATATTGATTTTTTTTTCTTTACACTTATTAAAGTTCTAAAGTTTCTAAACAAGAAAATTTTCAAAATTAAATTGTTCCGTTTTATTTATTTAATTTTCTTAAATATTCTTATCAATCAAGCGTGGATCTAATCAGTAACCGAGTGGATGAAACCACAATGCTTTGATAGTTGGTCGCGGGTTTCCACCTGACCAACAGGCTAGTCACGTGGAGTATGCTGGTTTAATTCATGTGTCTAACGTCTCAATATAGGCTAATTTTCCATAGTTTTCTAAATTTTCATAGAAAGTCCTACGAAAGGTAGATCTCCCACATGTCACCTTGCCATATTCCATCAAATCAAACTAATCAAATATGGTTATTAAAGTATAATACCTCCAGATACACTTTAAACACTAAAAATGAATATTCATTCATCAAAAACAGCGATTTTATTTAATAATTATTACTTTTATTTAATTACAATTATTGAAATTTGAATAATCTTTAATTTAGTAGAAATTTAATGTAAATAAAGAATGTGGACTTGAAGCGATATCGAAATTACATTATACTCATATAATTACACAATGTCCAAGGTAGTTTATGATACTCCATAAACTACCCAAATATTACTCTGGAGATGGCAATGGCTGAAAAATGGAGTTGGTTATTAAGAGAAAATGCCTTTTGTTGTATCAAAATTACATCGCTTTTCTAGAAATAAATTAGAACAAAGGAAAACGGAAGTCGATAATTTAGAATTTTGATTCAAATACTCTACGTTTGATGAGAAATTCCGAGATTTTAAGAGGTAATTGATGTTCGGAATCAACTTCGAGTTTCAGTATTTAATATAAAAGCCAATCTATAATTGAAATATCCGTTAATGTCAGCCTGTTATCTTATCATTAGGCATAATTTAGAGAAGAGTTTTCTAATTACCAAATTGCAAACTATAATCGCCGGTATTTTGGGGTCTGATTTTTCAATTTTGCATAATTTTAGGCAAAAATTGAACATTGCCTGAAAGCAATATCTTTTTCCATTTGATTGTTTTTCCTTGTCCGAAAGATTAAAACAACGAAAAAAAGGTTTTGTTTTGTTGAAAGTATCTTTGTATTCCCTTGACAAAATCCTGATAATTTTTTCGAAGGAACTGTCATAAAAGTAAACAATAAAAACTACTAGAAAGAAAAACACTGTTCTGGAAAGTAATTAGTTTATTTCACTGAAGAATCTTATCTTATTTTTGAATTTTCAAAAGGGTAGTATGAATAATAATAATAATAAATTTATAAAAATTGTAAAACCTTTAAAAAGAGCTTTCTCACTTTTTCAATGTATAAAACTATAAACTTATTTTTAATAATTCATCGAAATGACGTGAAATAGTTCCTTAGTTGACATTGTAACATCTCACAAAGGACATTTTCTTGTAGTCAACTTTCTTCGGGAACTGCCACTATAATTATTTTACATAATAGTAAAAGGAAAAAAGAAATTGTTATAAATTTTGAAACATTTACTATTATGTAAATTAGTGTTAATAATATGACAATACTGATTGTAGGGAGAATAAAAAAGGCTCCAGTAGTAACCTACAAGGTATGTTGTAAGATGTAATTCTTCAACTAATGAAATATTACGTCATTATGAACTTGGCTTTATACTTTGAGAGTGTATTATTAAATGAATCATTAGGAAATTATAATTAATGAATTATTATAATAAAAAAATTATTTCTTACTCAGGTGTATGATAAAAAATATATAAATTTGTTTAAATTATTAAGCGATTGAATATTTTCTACCTTAGAAAAGTAATATTTCAAATATTAAATACCGAGTAATTATAAATAATTTTGAATATGTCTGATCCTATATTATTCACATATATATTCACCAATTATAATAAGAATAATTGGGCTGCAGTTTTGAAATTGAAGACCTATAGATTTCCACTGGCATCTGTCTGTTTATCTGGCTGTCCATCCTTAATCTCGAGAATAAAGTTAGAGAGGTAAAAGTCTAGACCGGATGCGGAAAACGTGAGAGCAGTAGGCTACTATTAACTGTATATAAACTTCCGGTTTGAATCGGAAGTTACGTGATTTCAATTCACAGTTTTTCTCCCGAACGGAGTTAGTTAACCGGTAGGACTATTTTGTTAACAGAAAAAGTATGATGTATAAGGACAAGACACTACCAAAATCGAGAATATTTTAAATTAATTTAAATTAGAAGTTGAGTAAAAATTA
Organism: Centruroides sculpturatus; assembly: GCF_000671375.1. NCBI lineage: Eukaryota > Metazoa > Arthropoda > Arachnida > Scorpiones > Buthidae > Centruroides > Centruroides sculpturatus. Next base: position 25,693 of record NW_019386361.1, on the reverse strand, counting down.
CAGTTTTACAATATTTTTTGTTTGTATTATATATACGTACAGTACATATAATCAACTCTTAAATTGTAATACGTATTATAACATGTAACTAAACGAAACTTTGTATAAATGTACTCACTATCGTTTTCTCCTCCGAACAGAAACGTCCAGCGCTAAAGAAGCGGCCTAACTAAAACCAGTCCAGCTGACTTCAGATACCCCCACCACCCGCTTCAAACATCTAAATACGAACACGCGCACACTTATATGATGATATTATTTAATAATTATTATTTTTTAATTAAATTAATGCAAGGATAATTCGCAAACCGAATANAGTTATTACTGATAATCGAATTTCGTGTAAAATCAGTAGGTCTAAAAATTATAGTTTAATGGTCACTAGTCACTTCGTTAATCTTCTTTGTTAAATTGTAATGGATTATATAATAAGATAACAATTATATTACTTTGTTCTAATAAAGATTAGTTGTATGAAGTCCTATTAATACAAAATAATTAACAGAGTTTCTCATCACAGCGATACTGTTTTTCTTCCTTTAAACATCGTAGGCATGTGCTTTATTTAAAAATACATTAATCTTGTTAAGTATTTGATCGATGTATAATCATAGAAGAATAGAAAATTTATGGATTTTGAATAAAATGCCTCAGGATCCACAAATACTTTGTCATTAATCAATATCTTTTAGTGGCGGTACTAACCCAGTTTCGTTCTCTATTCTTGTTTTCTTCCTTCTTTTTCTTTTCTTATTTTTATAGAGAAGTTTAGTGTAGAAAATATTCAAATATGTAATTCAACATTGCAAACATGTTCGTATGTTTGATTATTATATACCTTACCTGTATGCATTGATCATATTTTTAAAAAATTATTTAAAAACTCATCTAAATTATGATGACATTTAAAATTCATCAATATTACAAAAAAAAAGTTTTTTATAAATATTTAATTATTATTATCCGTAAATCATAATAATTTTATACATCAATTAATATAAATTTATTTATATTTTAATTAATAGAAGTTTAATTTTATGAAAGGTAAGATATATTATATATATTCTATTTATTTCGTACATATATATATATAAATTAATTATCATTACCTCATTAAATAATTGACATAAAGAATATTATTGTGATTATTATTAACAGTTAAATGTCATTTATTAGAAAATCTCTTAACTTTTCTATAAATCAATACATCATCGATAAAGTAATTATATCAAACTTCACCTTCACATAAGCGTATAAGTTCCTTGTACATTAATTGAAGCATTAAATATATTATTTTAGGAATTATTCGATTAAAGCGGAAGATTCTAGTGTACACATGGCTCTGGTTTTTTTTATAAGATTTTTTAATTTTTTTTTNAATTGTATTTACGGAAAAATAATTTAATAAATAAAATATTTACAATAAAGAAAAATAGTGTAATGATTTGAAGGAGTCTTACAAAAGAATAACGTAAATATTTAGTAAATAAAAAATAAAATAAAATAAAGCACGTTTTTATGTTTTCAATTGCTATCAACAAACTCCTTGAAGAAAGAATAAAAAATATAAAATTCCAACGAAGAAACTCCTCTTACAATCTTCGTGAGAACAGAAACAGAGAACAGAAAAAAAATTCGAAAAGTACAATAGGATTGGACACGAAGCGATTGTAAAATTAATTAAAATAAATTTTATTTATTTACTTTTTATGAAGAGAGTGTAGTACTGAAGAACAAAACTCAATTGAAATTTGAGGGTAGAATACGAAACGAGTTTTGGTACTTTCTTTTGTTATAATTTGAAATACTGTATCTACAAGAGAGAAATAAAGTTTTAAAAAGTAAAATCTACTTGTTTGAATGTATTCGAATCATTACAAAATTTGAATATTTTTGTAAATTCACAGATAAAATTTATTTATAAAAAAGGTAATCTATAAAGATAAATTAATTCTTTATAAATAGCTTTTAAAATAAGTTTATGCAATAGATTTTTCTCGAGAAATAAATAAAAATTTGTTCATTTGCATACGTTTTAAATTTTAAAATGTATAGAATCTGCGTATTTTAATGTTAAATTAATATTAATATGTTAACTTGTTCAGAAGAAGAAAAATTTATATGGAAATATTTAGGACAATTTATAATAAAATTCGAAAATTTAGTTATTGGAATTAAAATAAATTATAATAAAAATTTACGTAAAAAGTGTTTATTACGTATTTTACATTATTCATTGTTTTCATGGTACATAAAATTCATTATAAAAATATATAAATTTCTCAATATCCAATTTTTAAGCACTAATATCTTTAATATATGAAATAAAATGTGTACAGAGCATTTGATTTTAAATAAAAAAATAAAAAGACTAGATTTTTTTTATTTTTAAATAAAAAATTAAATAACTCGTATAAAATAATGTAAAATATATTTAAAAGTTTGACAATATTCTGAATCATACTTATCACTAACAATATTATAAATGTGAAAAATAAATACAGTGGGTGATCGGTTAACGAACAAATCGGATAACGAACACTTTCGCGAAAGATTTTTATGATCGGACAACGAACACTTCACTGAACAAGAAGCGATGTAAAATAACGAATTCCGTTTGGTCTTTCCTTGTCTTCAGGCAACAATTCGAAACTTTTCGGAGCGCGGGAGACGTCGACATCGACGTTCAAACCAGTACATACTGATCGGATAGTATTCCCCCGAACTTTGAAACTCTCCCTTGTAATTCCAGCCTTTTATATTTCTGATAGAAACAATTCTTTTACGTTTTTTTCTGAAAAAGCGGATTTATGCCGATATCTGCTATTAAAGATCTTTTGAAGAAGTGGGAGGATGTCAGAACAACGGTCTTAAAATGACATCCAAACCAGGTTGAGGTTGAGCTTAGGGATCTCTACAATTACAATGCGATTAATTAATTCTGAAAATCATGAAGAAGACAGAAAAGCAATCGACATTGGACAGATTCTTTAACCACCATAAACGGAAAAAAACACATGACAAATAAAAATGCAAGACCGAGTATATATGTATTTTTATTATTACATATGAATAAACGTAGTAAGAAAGTATATATTTTTTATTTTTTGAGAGTCTCTAGAACGAATTAATCAAATTCCCATAGAAACCTATGGTAAATCGATAATCGATTAGCGAACAATTCGGATAGAGAACAAAGTCTTGGAACGAATTATGTTCGTTAACCGATCACCCACTGTACTGTATAGGCCTATATTTTAATATTTTGATAAATTTCGAAATTATTTTTAAAACTAATTTATTCTCCGGAGTAAATCTACTAATTTGATAGGTAATAATCAAGTTAAAATATATTTTTTTCATGTTCATGATAATGGCACGGATAAGAAGATTGAGTAATTCTCTGAGATAAAGAATAAATAAATATTCAATTTTATTTAAAAAAATTATGAATTAAAAAGGTTAAATATGTCTTAAGTTGTTATATAGTAGTATTATAATTTTTAATTAAAGTCATTTAATCAGATATTTTCATAATGAGATGCGATGAAAGGAAAATCGATAAAGCTTCTTTGTCGTAAATATTCCATTTTTATAAAATTAAATATAATATTACTTTGATTTACTTTCTTATTTGTAATTTTTAAATAACAATCTATAAACACGCTTAAATTTAAAAATTATACTGTAATTTACTTAAATTGAATACATTATAAAATTAAATTGGTAGCACTCTTAGAATTATATCATTAACACTGTTAATATTTAATGTTAATATTTAGATTAATATTTGTATAATACAGAAACTATATTATGCTACTATATTGTAGTTATTATTGATTCTATTAATATCAGTTACAGTAGTTTGGCACTAACACTTTCATGTGCCACTTGAACTTAATCTGTCAATAACAATGCTATAAAAATAAGTATGAATATAGGAGCGATGTCATTATTATAAATTTATGTAAAAGTTTATTATTAAACAGCCAAAAATGCACTATTTTATGCTAGTAATAAAGGAAACATAAATTATTATATGAAAAAAGTCTTACACATTATATAAATTTGTTTTTCTTGTCGAACACAAAGAAAAGTTTTTAGAACGATTTTAAAAAGTAAGATCTAATAGCTCTTAACAATATGTTTAAGGTGTTATAACCGGAGAACTTTCGAGTAAATTGCCATTATTTTGTCGTCTCGATAATTGATAGTTGCAACAACAACCGCAAAGACATCACTCAAACTATAATTAGAGCTACCACCACACTGCAACTATTACTATTATCATGTAAATATTAATTTTAAATAATCATGTCTTTAGCCTATCACTTTTATATAAAATTTTTTAAAGAAATTCTAAAGAAATAAAATTAAATGTAGTTATTAATTAAGACATGGAAATAACAATGCTGACTATATTCTTAACAATGAATGGATTATAAATTTGTATTTTATTTATTGAAACTGATGACGATTTTTGTTTAATTTTACCTTGTTTTTGTGTAAAATTTTCACTACTTTTAAGCCTTAGAGATTATTTATATATGGGAAACACAAACAGAATTATATTATTAAATTATTATTAATTGTCGTTAACAATAGAAAAGAAAGTAGAACTATGTTTAATTCAAAATATTCGTGGATAAAGAATCTCCCCTTGGATTACAAGTAATGTTACTGAAATGAAAAAAAACTGATTATGCTAATCCTTCAATTTAAAAGAGATTTTTAGAAACTTTCAAATATTTTTCTCTCCTTCTTCTTACAATAAAAAGAACGAAATTATTTTTAAACTTTTCTTATACTTTACATCTCATCTATTAAACTGTCAATGAAAAAATCATAATTAATATAAATCTATTTTAATTTAATATTTGAATAATTCAATTGTATTTACGGAAAAATAATTTAATAAATAAAATATTTACAATAAAGAAAAATAGTGTAATGATTTGAAGGAGTCTTACAAAAGAATAACGTAAATATTTAGTAAATAAAAAATAAAATAAAATAAAGCACGTTTTTATGTTTTCAATTGCTATCAACAAACTCCTTGAAGAAAGATAAATGTAAATGAAAAGTTTTACTTTCTTTCAAGAATTTCAAAAGTTGTTGTTAGTAAATATTGATTATTTAAAAAGAAGTAAATTAAACAATTACTTAAGAATTGTTTTTATTTTTCTAGCAAACTCAAATGTGATTCATAAAGGTTACTTTGATATTAGCAATAGTTTAGTTTCAAGAAACTAGCAAAGTTTCACCGTATCGATCGCAAATTTTAACTCTTATAGTAAGTAACTAAATGAATGCAACACGAACTTAATTATATTGATAAAATTCTATTACAAATGTTTTTTTCTTATTGCTAAAATAATCGATCATGTTTCAATATTTTTAAATTTAAAAGAAATGAAAAATGAATTAAATTTTTATATGAAATACTCGAATTGTTTTCTTATAAATAACAGATATATTTTGTAAAAATACTCATAATTATTTTTAATAACATGGTCAAATTTGCTACTAATTTGGTAAGAGAAACAAATAATAAATAGTTAATTATTATTAGAAATGTAAGGGAAATTTCCTTGAAAAATATTTTTAGATCTTTCCTCCGGTAAGTAACCCGATTAGCAAGAAAATATGAAAAGAATGATATTTTAATAATTATTATTTTTATTGNCTGGAAAATTATGAAGAAGACAGAAAAGCAATCGACATTGGACAGATTCTTTAACCACCATAAACGGAAAAAAACACATGACAAATAAAAATGCAAGACCGAGTATATATGTATTTTTATTATTACATATGAATAAACGTAGTAAGAAAGTATATATTTTTTATTTTTTGAGAGTCTCTAGAACGAATTAATCAAATTCCCATAGAAACCTATGGTAAATCGATAATCGATTAGCGAACAATTCGGATAGAGAACAAAGTCTTGGAACGAATTATGTTCGTTAACCGATCACCCACTGTACTGTATAGGCCTATATTTTAATATTTTGATAAATTTCGAAATTATTTTTAAAACTAATTTATTCTCCGGAGTAAATCTACTAATTTGATAGGTAATAATCAAGTTAAAATATATTTTTTTCATGTTCATGATAATGGCACGGATAAGAAGATTGAGTAATTCTCTGAGATAAAGAATAAATAAATATTCAATTTTATTTAAAAAAATTATGAATTAAAAAGGTTAAATATGTCTTAAGTTGTTATATAGTAGTATTATAATTTTTAATTAAAGTCATTTAATCAGATATTTTCATAATGAGATGCGATGAAAGGAAAATCGATAAAGCTTCTTTGTCGTAAATATTCCATTTTTATAAAATTAAATATAATATTACTTTGATTTACTTTCTTATTTGTAATTTTTAAATAACAATCTATAAACACGCTTAAATTTAAAAATTATACTGTAATTTACTTAAATTGAATACATTATAAAATTAAATTGGTAGCACTCTTAGAATTATATCATTAACACTGTTAATATTTAATGTTAATATTTAGATTAATATTTGTATAATACAGAAACTATATTATGCTACTATATTGTAGTTATTATTGATTCTATTAATATCAGTTACAGTAGTTTGGCACTAACACTTTCATGTGCCACTTGAACTTAATCTGTCAATAACAATGCTATAAAAATAAGTATGAATATAGGAGCGATGTCATTATTATAAATTTATGTAAAAGTTTATTATTAAACAGCCAAAAATGCACTATTTTATGCTAGTAATAAAGGAAACATAAATTATTATATGAAAAAAGTCTTACACATTATATAAATTTGTTTTTCTTGTCGAACACAAAGAAAAGTTTTTAGAACGATTTTAAAAAGTAAGATCTAATAGCTCTTAACAATATGTTTAAGGTGTTATAACCGGAGAACTTTCGAGTAAATTGCCATTATTTTGTCGTCTCGATAATTGATAGTTGCAACAACAACCGCAAAGACATCACTCAAACTATAATTAGAGCTACCACCACACTGCAACTATTACTATTATCATGTAAATATTAATTTTAAATAATCATGTCTTTAGCCTATCACTTAAGTGTATACGTAAGAAACAAAATATTTTTTAATTAATTAATTGATATATTATATATTTAATAAAACATAAAAGGAAATAATTAGAGAATATATAATTTGTATGAAATTATTTTTAAAATTATTAAAAAATTTAATGTATTATTGTAATCTTAGAATGACTTTTATGTTTCATAATATACAATATTGTATGCTAAGCATTATAAAATTACCCTCTTCCATTTCTTCAGAATCAGTAGCAATGCACATGTATTGTATGGGCTTTTGCTTAATTTGTGTGTCTTCTGCAGGATCAACGACTGATTAGTGATGATAATTCCCGCCGTTCGTCAAATTTCCAATCGATATTGGTGGCGGAAGAATTAGCGTGCACCACACATTTCAAATACACGTCACTCCCTTCTTGAATAGGAAAATTGGACGAAGTTTATTACTCAGGCGTAAAGTAACCCGAGGTCATTTAAAATCAAATTTGATATTCATTAACAACACGACTTCTAATTTAGTTTGAAACAAACATGAAGATCTTGATACATTTTATATATAGAAGTTCTTTAAAATTTAAAGAATTGGTTTGAAGAATTAACGTGTTTAATGTTTTTAAAATTTTATTAATGTTAATTGTTCAGTTAACAAAGAACGGAAAATTTAAGTTGTCATGCACCAATTAATTTTTAATAATACACTGTACAAAGTTTACATAATTTCATGCAGTTAATAATGAAAAGACGTATTCGATGTTTGCTTCTATAAATGGAATTTTGAAAATAATTATATTCAGTCGGAAAAATTTTATATCATTAATAACAGGGATATTGAAAACCTTCTTCCTAAAGCAATTAAATACAATAAAATTTTTCTTTTGATGAAATTTAAATATCTTACAAGTGTATATGAACATACAACGTAACTAAACAAGTTATTTGAATTCTATGTATTGTATGCTGTCACCAGTTAACAAGTTTTTAACTTAAAAAATAAATACCTTACTCGATAGTCTTTATATTATTATCGACAAACTCGATATCTTTGACCTACTTCAGTTTAATTTTTCGTAACCACCAGCTGATCAGTGCCTGAGGTCTAGAACCAATTGCTCCACACTTTAACTCTACTTACTTCATTGAAACCATAGGTTTTTTTTTCTTCGATCCGAACTTCAAGTGAACGAACTAAAGATATAAAAATAGGAATTGAGCATCAAACAAAGGCAATATATATTTATTCTCTTCTCGACGCAATATTAGTTAATGAGCTTGTTACAGAATATCTTCATTTGTTAATTAATTAGTGAGCTTTAAATGTCTATACTTATGTTCCGAACTTCAGGTTTTAGTGTACATATGTACACTAAAACCTGTTCGATACGATTGTAAAAGTAAAATTTTGAAAAATAATTTATTAATAAAGTGGCATACGGAATAATTTATTTTATGGTCCATGTTGGTTTTGACTTAGAAAATCAGAAAAGCAGTAGCACAGACAATAATTACCACACAATTAAAATTGTGACTTTATAATTTACAAATTTTATGATAAAAGACTTCATAAAATACGTCATAAAATTTGAAGAAATGATGTGATAAGTATCATCGAACAAAATTGCACATTTTCTTTTCGTCGCGTTAAATTCTCATTAAGATAATACGCAGCTGGATGGCTGAAATAGTAATGGAATATAATATGAGAGAAATAAATTCGAATCGAAACCCAGGTAGGAACTTTCATAGCTGATTAGACAGATATCCTATCTGTCACTAACCAATCATCCTATTGCTTGCGTAGTCAAATCCCTTCGTGTTCGGTATAAAAGCCTTCTTAGTTCGCCTGGCGCCAGTTATAAGATTATAGATAATGTATTTTTAAATAACTATATCGTTTACGACTAAATAAATTTAATATACTATACATATTGGATTGCAATTTTCAAAATTCTACTACATTTATAAATTCTCACTGGCGTCCATCTGTTGTCTGTCCTTTTTTAATTCCGAGAAAATAATTAGATAAATAAAAGAAGACGGAAAGTTTGGGGAGCTTAGTGGCATGAGGCCCCGATTACTATACATCAGGGGTGGCCAACAATTCAATCGCAAAACCAATTTTGGTCGATCGCTCGCGATGTCTTGACTTAATGTGTTACACTTGTAAGTTGTAACTGAACGCAACACGTGAACGTAACGCGCAAACGCAACTGTAGTGATATCGGACCTCCTCGTTCTCCCTCAGATGCGGTTTTGTCGGTCCATGTGCAATCCATTTAGGTACAGTTGTAAAAGGGGAATAAGAAATGTAGACAAGGGTCGTAAAACCGAAAAAAAAGGGACAGAGAGAGTAGGTCAGAACACGATAGAGAGAGGAAGGGTGAAGTGGTAGTCCCCGAAAGTGACAACGTTGAATTTCCATTTTTCTTCTGTTTAAAATATAAGTACCTTTTCTTCGTGACCTAAATTAAATTGTGGCTTTTCTTATCTATCTAAAATTAGTATGCATTTCACACCTCCCTCCCTCTCGCCACTTAGACGAGGGATGGGCAACCTTTTTCTGTGTAAGGGCCGCATTTCAAAACTTTTGAACTAACGCGGGCCGCATACAAGATAAAAGAGGGGGAAAATGCCGGTAAATCACAATTATATATTCATATATAATTATAAATTAGAATAGGTATACTGAATTTAGCTTCTAGAACTGATGTAAACGTAATGTATCGAAAATATTTGATTAAATATTAGTCACTGCTGGTTTTAAATTAGTTTCGAGCTGAGTCTGTTAGCCGGTTTCTCGTTTTAATTTTTACTAAATTCATTGCAGGAAAAACTATTCACATACATATGTTGTAAAAAATAACGTTTGAATTTTTGCTGCATACTTCTTAAGCTTAGAAATTGGTATATTTATACAAATTTTATGCGACTCGGGCCTTGGGATGCCCATCCCTGACTTAGGCTATGCCTACGACAATGAGTCGATCGGGACACATTTTTATGATAAAAAGTAGATCTTATGTACAGTACACAAAAGTTAGCCACACCTGCTATACATGAACTTCTGGTTTGGAACAGAAGTCATGTGATTTCAATTCAAAAAATTTCTCCTAAACAGAGTTAGGACTCTATTGTTAGTAGCAAAAGTAATGTACAAGGACAAGACACTACTAAAATTGAGAGCATTGTGATGAAATATTGAGGCCTGGCATTCAGATGATGTCACAATAAATAATTGCTCGTTAAGAATTGAATTTTAATTTATTTATAAAACTTCAATATTTACAACGTTACAAGAATATTCTAAAAGTAAATTGTTTATTTAATAAAAAATAAACTAACACTTTAAAATGTTTTAATTTATTTATATTAACGCCATGCATTTATCTGAGGCAATCTAAAGCAAGTGAAGATTATATTAGCCTTGTCTTCTTGTTAATGACACGTGGCCAGTTACGTTTAAATGTAATCAGCGCCAAAATAACTTCACTTCTACAATATAAGATGGAAAGAGATTCTGGAAAAATGTGTACGATAATCACTTGCCAGCTGGAACATTGACTAAAAGACTTTTCAAAGTCACTTTACTAAATCTAGATGAATCGAGAAATGACCTCATTGCAGATTTTCCTCATCCAATTTACTATAATTGCAACGTACATATGAACATACAACGTAACTAAACAAGTTATTTGAATTCTATGTATTGTATGCTGTCACCAGTTAACAAGTTTTTAACTTAAAAAATAAATACCTTACTCGATAGTCTTTATATTATTATCGACAAACTCGATATCTTTGACCTACTTCAGTTTAATTTTTCGTAACCACCAGCTGATCAGTGCCTGAGGTCTAGAACCAATTGCTCCACACTTTAACTCTACTTACTTCATTGAAACAATAGGTTTTTTTTTTTTCTTCGATCCGAACTTCAAGTGAACGAACTAAAGATATAAAAATAGGAATTGAGCATCAAACAAAGGCAATATATATTTATTCTCTTCTCGACGCAATATTAGTTAATGAGCTTGTTACAGAATATCTTCATTTGTTAATTAATTAGTGAGCTTTAAATGTCTATACTTATGTTCCGAACTTCNACATTTTTATTATTATTATTTATTTATTTGTTTGAAATTGTTTTTATTTTAAAAAATAAATAAAAATGAAAAAATACGGAGATATAACGTTATTTTTTCATATTATTTTTATTGATTCTTTTTGAACGAATAACTTTTTATTTAATAATTTATATAAATAAATTTATAAATAAAACTTTAAATAAGTAAAGAATGAGTATTTCAGATTATAAAAATAAATAATTTGTAATCCAAAAAATAAATTTTTAAAAATCAATTTTTATTTTTTCAATTTAATGATTTCTTTTCCTTGAAAACAAAGTTAATATCATGTTTTCAAGCATTTATTTTCATTATTTTCGATTATTCTCTAAACTCAAACAATTCTCATTGTTTAGAATTTACAATCGATTATATTTATCTTACTTCTATAAACTGAATCTTTTCTTCTTTAATTAATATTCCTCTTATTAAATTCTTCTTAACTTGTAATTTATGTAATTTCTTTTATTTATTCTTCATTAAAATTTATTTTGTTATTTATATGTTAAATCGAATTAATGATACTTCTAACACTACTTTTCTCAAATGAGTACCTTGAGAATTTTTGTAAATACGTTTTTGCAGGATGATTAGGAGAAAGAGTTAAAAATATTTGTAGAATAATAACATTAACTTATATTCTTATCATTATAATCATATTCTGTAGCTTTTAAGAGCATTGTTCTGTTGCAGACTCCTGTGCCATTTTCTTTTTTCAACGTCCTCTCCACTTCTTCAGCTAGATAATAATTCAAAATCTACTTTGAAATTCTATTTTATCTATGGAAATCATAATTATTCAAGCAATAAGTATTGATAGAAGAAATTTCTAAATAATATTTTGGCATTCTGTTATCTATTACATATGGGTAAATCCACTTACAGTACTGTATATTGTAAGAGAGACTACATGAAATTTGTATGAGATGAATCGAGATGTTAAGTTATGAAGAAAGATTCTTGTCAGTGATGAATGATTTAAATTCGATTTAAATTTTTCGATAATTTAGGTTTTTTACAATTTTATTGAGAAATATTTTATTGATTTACTAAATATCAATTTTATTCACCTATGTTCTTAAACAATTGTTTACATTATTCATTTTTACCTATTAACTTTAATGAATTTAAATAGGCCATAAACTAATTCCTGAGAGATAAATCAGATAAAATTCTTACCTGAAATTTCTGAAAAAACAATTATTATTCTTAGGATGAATATCAAAATTTTAAAAATCTTATATAAAACAAATATATAATAAATTGATGTATATTTTAATATGAATTAGTTACGCATTATTTTATAATTTCTATAAATTGTAAACGTTTAAATTCCACTTTAAATCGATGTCATGAAATTAATTATAATTAGTTACCATTAATTAATTTCTTTAATGCATTATATTAATTATCTTTCTAATTTCTCACTCATATCCATCATTGATTCGATATTTTCGTGTGAAAAAAGACCTTAAAAGCGTTTTCAAAATATATTCATGTGGAAAACATTCGAAAATATTTTTGAATAAACTATATATTTCTAGGATTTTATATTTCATTTTTATAAATTCGCTAGAAATAGAAAATATCTTTTTCTCAAATCTCGTGAGACAGGTTGTCATCATTCGAGCTTTTACATTTTTTAAAAGTATTTTACTAAAGAAAGTTTTTCAAAAAAATTTTTGAAATCATTACCAAAATATCGATAATAATAAAAATTGGCCCCTTCTTATCTATATCTTAATCATCTTTATCAGTTTTTCAACATCCGGAAATAACAAATCCATCAGAAAGCTATCAATCTTTCTGGTAGATTTATTACTTCCGTATATTGATAAAATGATAATGATGATTAAGGTATCAATTCTTATTATCTTATTTATTTAATACAAAAATATAATCATCCTCCAAGAACGCAGTTTTCTTTACATAATCTGTAAATCTAACTTAAATGAAATATATCTTAGATTGAAGAAAGGAATTAAATGAATTTAAGTCATCATCTTGCACACTATTCTTGTAACAAATTACTTTAAAGGTTTTATATATACATATTTTATTTTCTATATTTTTAATTATATTAAAACGTAATGACATAATTAAAATTAATATATCATAAAGATTATAATTTATTGTCTCCAGATTTCATTATTTCTTTAAAATAATTCTGTACACAGATTTTATTAAATTAACAACACAAATAAGTGTTTTTTAAATTCAGTTTTTTATTAGAAATATTTAATTTTAGAAATTAAATATTTCTAATAAAAGTGATATCTCATAAATATTATTAAAAATAAGCAGAGAATTCTTAAACTGTAAATAATAAATTACATGTTTTAATTATATAGACTACAGTTAATTATATATTATGTATTAAAAATATATATACTAAATTAGCTAATTAATTCATATTTAAAATGTCACTAAATTAACATAATTTTTTCTAAAATAAAATGTATTTTATTTTTAATATTTTAGAAAAGAATTAATATAATCAAAATAATTTTTTTTTATAAATTAGGAAATACTTATAATAACATATTTACTTGTGTTACATTTAAATGAATTTTACATAATCTGTGTAAACATTTTATTTAAAGGTTTGGAATATTAAATAATATTTGCTTGTATAGTTTTATGTAAAAATCTTAAGGTAATTAAAATTAAAATCAAATTAAATGTAAAATTATAATTAAGCTCTAAAATTTTTTACGCTTGAATTAGAACTGTATCAATTCCGTTAATTTTGTAATAAAAATACTTGAAAGTAAATCAAGAATTTATAAAAATGTACAAATGTTTATAGATGCAATAAAATTTAATAATAAATATAACTAATTTACGAGTGAAAATGTAGAAATTTCTTTCTTATTTCATATTTTCCATGTTGCCAATAGTTGCTATAAGTCAATATGTATTGCAATAGAAAAAAAATTAGCATTCTAGGATACAAGATACAATTTCAGGAAATTATAGTTATATATATTTAAAAACACAAAAATGATTATATAACGTACCTAAAAACAAAAATATAAATGAACTATCATAAAATAAACATGAAAAGTTTTTAATATACACCCACTTTGGGGTTTGCTATATTCAAAAGAAAATTAGGTTTCTGTATCGAATTTTGGAAGTTCCTTTCTGGTTTTGATTCTTGCTCAGATAAATCCCATCTTGTGCTTCAGTGCCACAAACTGATGGTATCACTTCTGTGACAAGCTTAATACATATATCGACTTGTGTGACACGGAAATTTCTCTAAAGGTATGACTGTGTTATCTGATATAGTTGTTTAGGCAATTTCGAAGTAACAGTAATTGTTTCATTATTCTAATCTATGTTTATAGTAACAAGCCTTAAAATTCAGCCACGGTGATTGAAATTCTCATACTTTTTCCTTTATAATTTTTTTAGCACTCATTAGTCTTCTTAGGATTAATTCTCTTATATGGAGATTTTCGTCTGTTTTGTGGATTAGCGAAATATGCATTTTTCAATATTGTTTACAACTTACCTCTTTTAAGATCGTTTTTAAATATAATAATAGTCTTATCATGTACAAAAATGTGTTTTTGTGCAAAATGGTCCGACCATCTTTACACGAAGTCTTTAAAATCTTGTCAAACTGCATTGCGATATATACTTTCATGAATTAAGTTCTTTTGAATTTTCTGAAGATTCTTTGGTTCTCACTTAAAATAGCAAAAATTCTATTAGCAAAAGTAAGCCATTGAAAATTCGCTAACTTTCCAGGATCTTTACTTGCCAAGTTAGTCATAACGTTTCCTTATATATTTGCTAAATGTATTTCATAAAGGTATTTTTGGTCTGTGCTTAGTAATATGACACTAACCCGTTTTGATCTGGTTGTGACGAGACATTGGGGACAGTGGATACGTTGGAGCATACATACACGGCAGTCAGATTGGACGACTACCAGAGCAGTGAGATCAGCAAGAACAACTGCAACCGCATGTTTCTTTACCATTCATAAACAGGTATTGTACTTCTTGGTGTGTAACTTTATCGTTAGTAAGTGTATTTCGAATCCTTTAAACGTTTAATATTCATCAATAATATCCACAAAGGTAACTTTCTTCGTAAATATTTCATTACGAGTATTATGCGAGGTTAAATAGCGAAAACACACACTGCTTAAACATTTAATAAAACTCATTTATCTGATGTTAAATAATTCACTTACTACGAGAAAGTTCATAATAATTCATTATCAGTATCTTATAAGAATTGTTGTATTGCTATTAACTAAGTTTAGAAGAGTCATAAGAATTTAAAATTAAATTGATCATACATTTTACACCGTTAAATATAGAAGTATATTTCTCTGTATGGCACTTTAATGTAAAAATCAATTATTAATGTTGAATATTCCAAGTCTGTCAGAAAATCAGTCGAAAGCCACTGATGTTTCTGATTGATCTTAGCAAAATGTGTATATCTTAATGGTTAAAAGTCAGTTATGGAGCCATTGCATGATATATTATGATCCAGAAATCGATGCGATCAATGAATTCTAACAAAATATCTTTAACTCGTTCAAGCAAATATCAAATGACTTTTATTTAATATGACAGAGAGAATAACTTTTGTGATAAATTGTATTAAATTACAGATTTTTTTAAACAAGAAAAATATTTCAATATTTTGTAAATTTGAAATTTATCATAGAAAATATTCAGGTTTTTCAGCAATAAATCTAATAGAAAACTGCTCTTACTTACCTGGATTGCGATGTACTTGTTGGAAAACATTGAAATATTTACGTTTCTACATTTTAATTTTTTATATAACTTTCCAATTTAAAGATTTTAGGTTTTTCTATACTTTTTATTGATTTTTTTAAGGTTTCAGATTTTCATATAATATCAAAGATATAATAAAGGTATAAAAACTCCAAAACATTTGAAGTTCTACACCTAAATATTCTAACTTAACATAATGTTTCTAATTAAATGCAAATCGAAAAAAAAATCAAAATATTTATAATAATATACAAATACATATTAATGTAATATGTATTTGCATATTATTCACAGAGAAATTGAACTGTTATTATTTAGTTTAAAATAATAAAAATTTATCTAATAAATTATCGTTCATTATAATTTATATCATATCTTAGTTTTGTCCATATTAATTCATATTTTTAGCATTAAAACAAATGTATGTATATAAACACCAGTTCAGTAACCATATTATACTGTTTTTTCTAATATTGTAATAGAATAGCTGACGTATATCTATACTATTCAGTGTGGTAATTAATCGTGTTTATTTAAGTAAGTTTTATGCTTAATTTTGATAAGAAATGTAAATATAATTTTATGTTGATACTAGCTTATGAGGTCATTTAGATAACTTTTAGATATTTATATTACAGGCGGCACCATAAAGTAGCTATTTAATCTCCCAAAAACAAACATATCCCCATAAAAATACAAGAAAAACAAATTACAAAATAAAACATAATTATATAAACAAACGTACTTTAACAAACAATACATTACTTTCTATTCTTATTATTTTTTCTTATTTTCTATCAAAGTAATGTGCAGATAAAAAATTTAATAGTTGCCTTTAAAAGACACACAAGAGAATTTTGACAATCTTCCATTATTATGATACGATGAAATCTTCTAACGTTAAAAGCTGGTCATAAAATATTAAAAAAAATTTTTTTTGGTAGAAAGAAAGAAAAAAAAAAAAAAGCTAAATTATGAGAATTTTATGTAGTTTTATATTAAAACATATAATTTCACAAGATTTTTTACTGTAATTAAAAATATATTAATATATTTTTTAATTACATTAAAATGTATTAATATATATTAATACATTTTCGTTAAACTAATTTAGAAACTATTTATACCCCACAATCTAATAAAGATAAATGTCAAAACATGAAATGTTATTACAAACAGAAATATAAAAGTATTATAGAAGAGGTAATTTGATGATATTGAAGGAATAGCATCAAAACTCTGATATAAGAGAAAAATTAATGTCCATTGTTTCCATAGACATGTAGGAAGTGCCTACATTGATATAGGAAGGACCATATTTTCAATGGAAGTTTAATGGTTGCTTTGTATATTTGAAAGAAATGTTCTTATCTGAAAGAAACACGTGGCCCAATACAAATTCCATCTATCTGTAATGCAACTTTAAAGATTTGCTTCAAGTACGTCTACACATTCAAACTTATACTAAATAGCAATAGTAAATACCCATTGATATTCTAGCGTTAACGCTCCATTTTAATAAATATAACAAATATTGAAAATATAAAAAATAAAATAAATTTTTATAAAAATAATGTAAATTGAACTTGCTATAAATTAAATATTTTTATATTTTATTTAATATTTAATTATTTTTTATATAGTTAAGCAAAATTTACGCTTTTTATGGCATACAAAACATTAAAAGTTTATCTGATATAGTTGTTTA
>NW_019386361.1:0-7033 GCF_000671375.1 Centruroides sculpturatus | reverse complement strand
ATTAATATTTTACATTCCCTTTGCTGATGTAAATTAATAATTTAAAAATATATAATAGAATTAAATTTACTCTTTAATTTATAATGTTTATAAAATTATATTATTAATAAGGTTATCAAAGTGTTAAATTATGTTAAATTTTAAACATTAAATATTGTTGAAAATACTATAAGATACTTTTTTATATTTGGGAAAAGACTTTTTGGAAAGATGTAAAATTTCTATTCACTTTCAGTTTTATTTATTTATTTATTTTTTATTGTCAACAGTTAGAAGGTTATGTTTACTCAATTCCAATTCTCTTGTGTTCCGATACATTCTGCGTTGTAGAGTGAATTTTTAGAAAGTCGTCCGTGTACATCACGGAAAAAAATGAAGTGAGATATATTTCTTTTTGTAAAAGTTGAAACGTTGAATATAAAACAGACATAGCTCAGTCTCTATCTTTTTTTTCCCTTATAAGATAATATGTTTAAACTTTTCGTTTTCCTGTAATTTATATGAGGATTATAGATCTTCTCTAGATATAATTCTTAAATTTATGAATGAACTTTATACAGAATTTGCATTTAAATTCTCAGAAACATATGTAAGAATATATCTTTACGTTTATTTTATATTTATTCTACATTTATTCATTTAAAGTAGAAATATAATTTTTTACAGATTTTTTTACGTTTATAATTTTTCAAGAAAAAGTTTAAGAAAACGATTTCTCTAAATTTACAAAAATACATATAATATATAATAAAAATTTTCAGAAATTTATGAAAGACATGCATTGAGTTGTGAACGAACAAAAACTTCTCCCCCTAAGATTTCCATATCCTGTCATGATTTTCATCTCTCTAAATAGGTTCTGAAGATTGACGAAGGTCAGACAGACAGCAGACAGACTTCAGACAGACGGCAGGCAATAAGTATATATAAATCTGCAATTTGAAAATTGCAGTCCAATAATATTAATTAAAGACGAGTTGCCAACATCTAAAAAAATAACGACAAATAACCGATTAGAATACTTTTGATCTAATCACTGAATCTGTTATAAAATAGATTAACAGAAGTTTGCAACTTAATTATCCATGTTAAAAAATGTTTTTGTTACGTAATAGACTAAAATTCTTGGGAAATTTTCCAGAAGATGTATAGACACTAAAAGCTTTCATTAACTTTTTTTATCTTTATTCCACTTGCATCACTCTCGAATCTAATTAACCAAAATGTTTTTTTTAAAAATATTGGTAAATACAAATGAAATAAAAGAAGAAAATCATTTTACTATTATCTATTCATGTATGCAAACAACTTTCAACAAAAGATTATAAGGAAATTANATAAAGCGTATCGAGATCAAAAGGCTATGCAGATAAAATATAAAAATTTATTAAATGAACAATACATTTTTTTAAACTTTTAATTTCAACTAATTTTGAATACTGTAATAGAGGACTTTCTTTAGATCCAACTGATGTACTACATTTGTTACAGGTTTTTGAGGTCTATTCTGTACTTGTTACTAAGGGATAGAAAGTTCGTATCGTATCACAGGGTGTTTCTTGTGAAAAACATCTTACTAAATCTTGCCCGCAGGACGGTGTAATATCTCTATTTCTATGGAATCTTATTGTAAACTCTCTTTTGTGCAATAATAGTATAAATGTTTTCATACAGATCTTCAAATAGTGCAGGAGAAGCTAAGTATAGCACTGGAGACTTTACAAGACTGGGCACAAGAAAACAAACTTTTATTTAGCACAAACAAAACTGTAGGAACGCTCTTTTCCTCTGAGTATAAGTATTCGTTCCATCTCATAAACTCAATAATGTGATTATTAATTGGATCAGCACCCATGCATACTTGGGTGTCTATCTTGACACTAAGTTAACTTATAAAAACCATCTAGAGCACATTTTGGCTCGGGTCAAACAATTTGGTAATCAACTCATGAGACGTGCAAGGTGTACTGTCTCAACTTTGATTAACGGAGCTATCCAATCGCTATTGTTTTGTGCAGCTTCTTGTTGGGCTCATGTTTTTTACAAGACTTCTTATGCTTGCAAAGTTTTTTTTCTGCTGAAAAAGTTCGTTGCTGTAGAACTGTATGTACAGATGCTCTGACAGTTCTGGCAGGTGTACTTCCTTGGCCCTGGACCTGCAGGACTAAGATGCTCCAGTATTATCTGAGGACAGGTTGTATCAGCACTTTCCACGAGCGGCTCCTTTCCACAGGTATCAACTTATTCCCACGTGCGTGGGTTGTTCACAATGGCTCTTTGCATCCAGCCGACTTCAACTTGCCTGATGTATCTCTTGATCCTATTTCTATTCCTGGACCTGCTATTCTGAGTGATGTTTAGATATTCACAGACTGTTCTAAGTCCGATCTTGGTGTTGGCTCAACTGTATGTGTATACACCCATCTACATGAGAACCCTCGGCATATTTTAGGCAGCGTTACAATCAGGCTACCACTACATATCAAGCCGAATTAGCTGCAATCCATCAGGCAGTACGGTGGAGTTTGACACTTCTTGACTGTTTCAAACTTATTTCAATACTAGCTGCAAGTACCCGCTTCGCTGAGTTTTTATTTGTTCGTACATTTACTCGTATATGTAATATAGTTGATATAGTTTATGTATATAAAAGACTGTTTCTCTTCCTCTACATAATCTTTCTCTGATTCGATGTGTTTCCGTATAATTTTCAAGTTGCTCTTCTGTCTGATTATTTCTGTTTCATCGATAATTTTCTCGTAGCAATGTTAAACGTACTTCTCTTTCTTTTGTGGTTTCATTTCTCCACGCCATCTTTTGCCTTTGAAATATGATTCGAGACCGAAAAAATTCTTTCTTACGCTTTAGCATTGTTTTTTTTATTTTTACTTTTCACACTTCACTATTCACTTTTCACTTTCTATTTTTTTCTGTTATTCGTACACTTTTACTTATGAAAAATCAACTGAAGCATGTGCGTCACACGTCTCCAAAAGCTATCCCCACTACTCACACATAACGGTCCTTGACTATTCCAAAACATTTTGAAAACATTTAAGATTAAGATTAAAATTACATTATAGCCAATCTTACCCGTTTTCACAGAATGCAAGAATTAGGTCCCCCGTTTCCAGACTAATTAGAGAATTTTTCATAGGTCTAAAAATATGTTCGTTTTTCCGCAAAACGCAAAAAAACCGCATCTGTGCCTGCAAATCTTGCTCGTCGCTTTCTTTTAACACTTCAATTGTTACTTAACCACTTCCATTGTTAACACTTTCTCCGCGATGAAGTGTTAACAACCTCTCCTCGCGGGGGAAATTTCGAAAAATCCCTTCTTAGTGTACGTTCTCACGACGCACCCTAACTGTACCAAATTTCAACCTTCAACTCCTAATCGTTTGGGCTCTGCGCTTATTATTATTCGGAGTGGCTATTTCAATGAGCAATTTTGGCAACTAAAAATAATATTGTCGACGATATCAACTTTAATATTCAAAAGAAAATTCCCGGTAATATTCAAAAGAAAATTCAGAACTGGCAAGAGCTCCTCCTCTTTTAAGTTTCGGCATTGTATAAAATATAAATACAAATCAAATCAACTTTTTATTAACAAATACAATAAGTACACTTTACACAATTTTCACACTCTATTTTCGATTTATATTCAGTCACTGTATCACTTTGACTATTCACACTTCACTGTTTGTTTGTATTCACTCACTGCACTAGTTTGGAATTTTCACTTCTTTTTCGGTTCTTTCCTTCGTCACTGATAAGAAACTGACGTTCGAACCCATGACTGATCTTGCTTTATATACCCCCACCCAGAGCCGGCCCTACCATAGGGCGAACGGAGCAGCCGCTGCAGGCGCAAAGTCCTAGGGGGCGCCTCAGTGGTAAAAAAAATTAAAGGATATAAATTAGGGGCAACGAAGGTGGCGCCATAATAGGATCTCGCTCCATCCTAAAACTTGTCTCGGGCCGGCACTGCCCCCACCAATGGGTAGTCCCACCCATACAAAAAAGGCTTCGAATGGTCCACAATGTTCCAGAACGTTCCACAATATTCGAGAGTGTTCTGGAATGTTCCACAATGATCTGGGATGTTCCGGAATGTTCCCGAACGTTCCAGAACATCCCGGAACATTCTGGAATGTTGTGAAATGCTTTCGAATACTCTCGAATGTTCTGGAGTTCTAAAAATTTCTATAGGGCGAAACTTCCAGCCCTTATATTTTCAACAGCATGCCGTTCAGGTAAAAACGGGAACCTTCTTCATGGATGGGGGATAGAGGGTCACCACACCATATAACTCCCTTGATCGTACCGGGACTCATATTTGAGTTTTAGCGGCACGCATATTGTACACTTACCTTTATAATATATATTGATTGATTTTATATTTTAAACTGTGATATTAATTATAATTATTGAATTTTTGGTTAGATGTACCAAAACTTTCCCAATAAAAAAAAATATACTTTTACAAAATAAATTCCACAAGCACTCAAACGATACTTCGAACTTGCATGTGGACTGATGACTAGTGTTATTCAATAATATATTTTTAATTATTTAATTTTTAAAATTAAATAATACAAATATATTTTTAAAATACAACATTAACGTATATTTATGTATTTACTAAATGTAATTGGGTTTTACTTTTGTATTCTACAAAAAAAATATTTTTGCTTGTCACGAAAAAGATATTTTGCTTGTTACAATAGAGAATAGCATGTGTGACAGACATTGGCAAGTATTTGTTGCGTTTATGTGTCGATGCACCAAAACTTTCTCAATTCTTTCTGTTTATAAATTTTGTTTTAAACCAACAATCAATTATTCTCTTTAAGATAATGTGTGACTTTCAATACAATACAAGATACATAATTTAATTATTAAATTATGTTACTTGCATTGTATTGAAAATCATACATGATCTTAACGAAGATTATCTTACGAATATGTTTTTGGATAATGTACTGTACGAATAATAGATTTAAAAGTAAACATTTTCTAATAAAATTTCTTAATTAAATTTTAATGAATTAATAAATAAATTATGACCACAGACTGAAATAAACTTAATAAATAGAATATTAACATCTCAACTTATATATATTTAATATTAAAATAAAAAATTATATTCTTATTGATAAGACTGTAAAATATTTAATATTTTTCCAGAAAATTGTTTTCTAAAAATTATTTTATATTGATGCTTTAATTTTTAATAATGCCTTTACTCAAACGATTGGAAAAATTTAGTTTTATAGGCTATATCTTTACAAATAAAGGTTTACAATGGATATTCTAGAAATATTTTCTGGACTTTCAAAAATCAGCAAGAAGCTTTTTATTGACATAAATTGATTTCTAGATTTGCTATCAGAAGTTAGTTTCCAAGGTGAGAAAAACGATATTCTAGTAAAATGTTTTTCATAGTTTTGCTATCAGTTGTGAACTGTTGACAGTAGGAAATGACATAGAAATGGAAGGATTATTTATAATTCTTCAACAAATGATAGATTTGTATTTGATTTTTATAATAAAATATTGATTAAGTGTTTTAAATTTAAAATGATTTAGAAAATTTTTAATTTAAATTATATTTTTACATTAATATCAGAATTTATATGGTGCATAGGCTAGATCTTCACTGTGATTAATATGTTTACCACATTTTAGGAGGACAAGTAATTTACATAATCATAAGTTTTGGTATAAAGTATGTTTTTAAATTATGACAGTCATTTACATAACAATAACAACATTTTGAGTTAAAAAAATACTAGAGATGTTCTCAATCTTTTCTAATGTAAATTACTTACTTTCGCTTTTTTCCTTGCTACAATAATATATCATGTAGTTCTCCAACATCGCTTCGAGTGACTTTTACAAAGGATCACATGTTTGATATTGAGTACTCGTATTAAACNTTTCGAGTTCGTTTTCGAGATTGTAGTACTTCTTTCGCTCTCTAGTATTCTTGATTTGTCTACCTTGGCTGCTTTAATAGCGGCATCAAGCTTAGAGCTCGATAATTCGGCAATTCATTTGGCTTTAATAATCAGGTTTATGAAGAAAAACTTCATACTTGCAGACTTTGTACTCGTTTGTATCCTTGCCCAATTTGCACAATCTGGCGTCAGGCATTTATTGAAGCTACCGGGCATGGTTAAAACTCAAGACAGCGTAAGCACAATTATTCCAGATATTACAGGTTCCGACAAGTAAAGAATTTTTATAGTCCTGCCACAAATATGATATATATTGATTATTGACCATTTGTGACATGCTATAACGAGCAAAAAATTAAAAAAACTAATAGGTAGGTTTAAAATTAATAAATACAAATGTATTCTGACAGTGAATGAGTTAATTATGCTTTCTATTTGCAAAATTCCTCAACCTTAACGCAAAATAAGAAAAAAAAAATGAATTTTTAAGAAATTTGCGGGATTTCCCGGAATAAGAAAAATTTTCCGGGATATTTCCCGGGTTAAAAAGACAACCGGGATCCCGGAATCCCGTTTGAGTAACCCTAAAAGCTACCATGCCAAATTTCATTACTTAATCTTTACTTCATCCTGAAATCGTTTCAATGATTTTTTTTAACTCTTTCCGCCCTGTGGGCACTAAGAGGACCTCTTTTTGCAAGCCCATTATGGCGAACCTATAATGGGCTTGCCCACAATGGGACTAACGGGACGGGGTCCGACATACCCGAACGCACCACCCCGTTCGACCCGTTTGGATTCGAACCCGGGTCCCTCAGAGCGGTAGGCTGCCGCTCTGAGGGACCCGGGTTCCGCTGCCTTGACCGCATACAATTAAGTGATAAAAGTTAAAAAGCTCTTTGGAGAACACCATGAACTTTGACTTATTGAACTGGAAGTTTCGCCAGCACCTCACTGATAACGAGAGAAGCTTAAATTTAAAATTTGAGCTATGTAGAATCAATAGTTTTTCGCTAGGAGCGTCTGCAATGCCGATGAAGAAACAAAGAAAAAAAGACTATTGCGAC
>NW_019386360.1:57049-58268 GCF_000671375.1 Centruroides sculpturatus | reverse complement strand
AAACTCCTGTCAACTATACAGAACTATCATAAAAACATACCAGTAAACTCCTATCGGTTGGGTTAAGTTATAAATCTACTCGCGATTCACATAATGGGGCGAGGGCGGCCAAATATCTAGCAGGCAGGCGGCTAACAGCCAGAACCGGTCCCGGATAGAATCATTGGAAGCGTTATACGATATTTTGGTGTGTTGCATCCATCAGCTAAACTGCGTGAAGTTGGTGCTCTGTAAAGCACATGCACGAATGCATATAATCTGGCTGTTTGGAAGCTGTCCCGTATTCGACAATACAGCGCTTCTATACCGCCACTGATATTCGAATATACAATAGCAATCTTATCGTTTTTTCACATGTAGTATAGAAATTTGTAATAAGATACATAATGCGGTTATAATAAATACAGTCGACCCCCCTATAACGCGGTAGATACGTTTCACTTTATAGGAATTTCACGTTGTAGGAATCCTTAAATACATGAACCAGTCACCGCCCGGCACGTATGCAGTTTACGGCTGTTTGAAAGGTTTTCTTCCATAAAATTAATCGATTCTAGACTAATTTGACTCAAAATTTCCAAAACACGTATATTTTTTTGGGAATAATCCGTATAAACTATGCTATAAACAAAAAATTGTAGGATTACTTACCGAGTGTGTACCCTTTGACTACGCTCGTTGCTAAAGCTTGGTTTCGTCGCGGAACAGCGCATCAAATTGCGGCCGCGATTTCTGATATTATTTTTCTGCGAAAACTTCGTTGACCTTTGGAGACATCATTAATATAAATAATTTTTATGGCCGTTAAATAAGAAATGTTTCTTTCACAAGAAATGTATAAAATTACAGTACTAAACAGACGATAGGTCGCCTAACTCGCCGTAGCGTGACGCTAGACGGCGAAAAATATATATTTAATTATAATAAAGTTACAATAAATTAAGTTAATATATAATTATATATACAGTACCTAATTTATATATAATTAATATATAATTATATGTACAGTACCTAATTTATATATAATTTATATAATACTGTCCAGACGATAGAAATCTCTCCGTAGCGTGGCGCTACGGACGGCGGGTAAGTAGTTCGGCTGCCCGATGACGTTTTACGTATTATAGGAGTTATTTTTACCGTTGTTTACGGATAATGCCACAATTTTTATAGGAATCATAACTATAGGAAACGGTTTTATAGGGGGATCTACTGTATT
>NW_019386360.1:53864-55923 GCF_000671375.1 Centruroides sculpturatus | reverse complement strand
ATAATTAAATTAATTAAATAAATACTAATGTGGGGTAGATGATAATAAGGATTTATCACACTAGCAATTACATAAGTATGAGTAATTACTCAAACTTATGTAATCGCTAGTGTGATAAGTCCTTATTATTATCTACCCCACATTAATAGATATTTAATTAATTTAAATAATGATTCACTATAATTTATTTTAAAATTTATTAGAAATTTATGTATAAATATTATTTTGCTTTACAGAATATGTGAATTACTAGAAGGCAAAGGAGCAGGTAAAAATGGAAGATTTCAAGCAAAGGTTAATAATCTCTGTAAAAGACCTCAAGCTGAAGAATTATTGAAAAATGCAATTGAGTGCAGTAATAATCATGAAAAATAATTATTAATTATTAAATAATTAATTATTTTTAAATGTTTTATTTATTATTTTAAGATTTATTTATAAAATTATTACTTAGGAATTACATTAAAAAATATTTTAAAGAAATTATATAACTATATTTTTGATTTGTTTCCTGTGTATATGTGTGCATATACATATATACACTCTTGCAAAAATCAATATTGCTTCTAGACAGATCTAAATAAAATTGAGGAATGAAACATATTTGGTGTGTAGCACTGTTTAGATAAAATAATAAATATTTCAGTCCTTGATGTTAAAAACTTGACACAGATAACAAACAGTAAAAACTATTTTGTTTGAACATTTTGAACTTTAAAAAAAAAATGTCTTCAGGAACATTTTAAAGATAAATTATTCCAATTATTATTATTATTATTATTAATAAAAACAGTCAGAAAGATTTTATTTTCTGTTAGTAAAAATAATGTCAATTTTATAGGAGTAGGAATCGCTTCGGGCCAGGGAAAAATCCCTAGTAATTTACCCCTTTCCATGGTCCTGCCTTTAGGAGGAATGAAAACGAAATAAACTTTTGTTATTTAAGCATTATTAGCAGAACATCATTTATATATTTATGACCATCATCATACTCATTCATAACCATCATCATACTCATTCATAACCATGACATCATCTTCTCATATTTTAATATTGAACTTCTTTTCTAGTGATTAATACAGCACAAGCAAAACACAATAAAAAACAAATTGACACAGACGCACAAAAACGAAAATACATAACTATGCCAGAGAATGCTAATTGGCCAGTTCGCTTTTTCTGTTACAAGTTAGTTTTACTCGAATGCTTGGCTCAAAAAGTTGTACACATAATTAATGAACGATCATGAAGCGAGTAATGTGAACAGCGCAGTGGTATTCATATCACTTCAGGTTCAGGCTACTTCTAAATGTAATTTCGGACACTTGGGGTAAGGCGTTAATTCAGCGGGCTTAGGGCACGTGTCCTCCCCTTTTCGTCTCGATTTTATAATCTCCAAGGAGGCTCCAAACAACAGAGAATTCACGACTACTAACCTATTCTGAAAACAAAAGAAACTGAGCGATATTTGTCCATTGACCCATGCATTCCGTTGTATGTTGAACAAAACTCCATTCTTTGTTTTCCAGGCCAAATTAAACCCTAGTACAACCAGCGTCTTTTTGTGGGATGGCTGATCAACGTTTAATCACAGAGTCTGAAGCTCCTTGCGTAATGTACTATGCCTCTTTTTTATAGCTTGTGCCCTTCTTTGTCATAGTCTGCGGGTGCCGCTGCCAGGAGATAACTGGAATGGGGGTAGTTTGAAGTGTTTACACCAAAAAACGAGAGGACGCTGTAATAGAAATCGTTTCCATTAAACGAAAACTGACCGACATACGAAAACACCCTCTCTATATAATAGATGTTTTATTAAGTTGTCTTCTAGATCTATGTCAAAAACAAACTATAAATTATCTTTGTGATTCCGAGAAATAAATAACGCAGAAGTGTCTAAAAAAATTGATTTTATCTTATTTTTCAACAAAACTTAAAAGTTTTTAAAAATGAAACGCTATTTTGTTAATTTTGTTTTTCAAAAAATAAATGCATTATCTCTTTTTCTTCTTTTTTTATATTTTATCTAAGTTTACGTTGCTATTTTGTTAATTTTGTTTTT
>NW_019386360.1:0-52184 GCF_000671375.1 Centruroides sculpturatus | reverse complement strand
CCTACTTTGCATTGAATTTTCATCGATGTTAAGCCTAACAAATTTTTTTAAAAATAATAAATCGTTGCTATTGTATCGTTAAAAATTATTTTAAAATTATTTTATTGCTCCTAAAGCAAACAACCACTAATAATTAGAAAATTAAGTCTCGTTTAAATACTGGCCTCCCTTCAATGGTTGAGCCAGTGTTGCCAGCTAAAACACGCAAAAATTTAACAAAAATAATATTAAAGTAGCCAAGACATAGCCAAATATTGTAGTGCCACATCACTAGCGGACATTTGAAATTTGCCGACTAGAACGGTCGGTTAACCGAAGTGACGGTTAATCAGGGGTCGGATAATCGATGCTCTACTATAGTTCTCATAATAGCTGATAAATCAAAGGGTGTTGTAGTCATCAAACGGAGCTCTTATAGAGAAAAGCTACATGACTAAATTGACAGCACAGAGTGTCTTCTTGCCCCAGATAATTACTTGGAAACCTTACAACAAAGAGTGAGGAGATTTACTCTTACTCCTTTAGCCAATTATCTGGAGATGATAACTGCTACTTTACAGGCTTCCAGGACATCAAGAATTTTTGCTTTCGGGAAAACCCATAAACCTGGTTCACAAATACGCCCTGTGGTAGAAAAATGTAATGCTCCAACTTTCAGAATAGAAAAACAACTTGTTAAATTTGTACAAAGGAATATACAGTACAACTCAAACTCATATGATAAAAAACTCAGTGGACTTGATCCGAAAACTGGAAAATGTTGTGCTCATGAATGAAGAATGGATGACGGTTTTGGATTATAAGGCATTATACCCATCAATCAAGCTGCCTCCATGCTTTTGTGCCATAAGAGACTTTTTATTCCCTAATGTTAATAACGCTATCAAATACCACACACAGATTTTAGAATTAGCGGATTTGATTTGTCACACATCTTTTTTTGAATTCGAAAATAAAACGTATTTACAGGGGCGGGGAGTATCGATGGGTAGCCCCATGTCGTCAGTCCTCTGCGAGTTGGTGCTCTGTAATCTAGAAAACAGTATTCTCCCTTTGTTACAACAGGATATACTGATATATGTGAGATATATTGACATCTTTATTTTGTTGAAGGATAATCGCAGCACCAAACGATCTAATAAACAGTAACCCATATGGTTTAACCTTGGAACAAAGTAATATTAGTGTTAATTTCTTGGATCTAACTATAACATGCATAGAAGGGGAAATCCGAGCCAGCATATATCATAAACTGACACTGCTCCTCATCATTATCCCTAAGAATTCGGCGGATTCAGAGCATATCAAAATGGCGGTGTTTCGCTCTTGGATAAGGAGGGCACACACCCATTGCACAGACATTTGCGACACTATTAAGGAATTACAGTATATTTGAAGAACAGCCTTACAGCACGGCTACAGAAGAAAAAGAATAGAAGCTCTCATTAAGAAAGATAGTAATCTGACACATAAGCAAAAGGAAAACTGCCAAAAAGAAAAAGTGGTCCTCAGTTACATACCCTACCTTAAACCATTTGTTAAGAGGATTTCCAAAGATAGGAACTTACAAATAATTTATTGGTGTAATCCCACTGTATACAGGTTATTAAGGAATGACAAGGGAAGTTATGAACGTAACTCCTTAACAGGAATATACTCAATACTGATAAGAGATCATAGGTTCAACTCTAATTTAGTGTATATAGGGGCAACATTAAGAAATTTGAAGAAAAGAATCAATGAGCATAAGCTATTCGGTGAACAAAACCATTGACACTATGGTTCTTGCCACTTATGCCAAAGAACAAGGCATCACAGTTTTCTGGGACCAGACCTCTATCATAAAAGCCACTAGATCTAAACATGCAATAAAGTATCTGGAAAAACTGGAAATCCACAGGACACAGAAGAGCACGCAATGCATTAATTATAGGGATGCTGATGGGCTTTCGTCCGCTTGGAAATCTTTTTGTGATGAAGTAGCTTAGTTCTATATAAAGGCTTAATTAAGCTTAAGATAACTCTTGATAAATAATTTATTTATTTACTATTTTAAACATACCAAAATTTTATTATGTTTAGCGCTTTTATTAATAACGTGTCACTTTTTAATATTTGTATAACCATTTATTTGAAATTTTTGCTTGCGTAATTTTTTGAATTCCACATTCGATTTTAGAGAAATAACTGAAGATGGATGCTTACTGCGTTTGAAAACGTTCTTATGTTATTAAAGAATTTTGCTGGACTTCAGAATGATTTTTTATATTATTAATTTTAGTCTCCAGTAAGCAAGTATATATTTAACAGGATCAATTTTTCAAAAGTTCAGTTATCTCAAAAAAAGGAAAACTGCTGATTATCAAATACAAAATCTTTATTTATTTATTTATTTTTCTGCTAGTCATAAGTATGAAATAGCTGTTTCATATGATACGAATGGAAGACAGTTACATTGCTAAAAACATGGCCAATCACCAACTGCATCTAGATGAAAGTGTTACAAAGGCCCTCTGCCTATAAAATAAAGGAAACTCAATGATTGCAATAAATTGCAGCAATATTTACAACTAAACACTGTTTCATTTATTGAAAGTTTGGTGGGGTCTGACTGTTGATAAAAGTGATTGATTTTTGGGGAGTAATATGTTGAACTCCTTTACAGTAGACCCCCCTATAATGCTTAGATACGTTCCACGTTATCGAATTTTACGTTGTAGGAATCATTAAATACATGAGCCAATCACAGCCCGACACGTGTGAAGTTTACAGACTAAGGCTGTTTGAAAGGTTTTCTTCTATAAAATTAACTGATTCTAGACTAATTCCACTCATCATTTCCAAAACATATAATTTTTTGGGAATAATCCGTATAAACTATGCTATAAACAAAAAATTGTAGGATTACTTACCAAGTGTGTACCGTTTGACTATGCCATTGCTCAAGCTTGTTTTCGTCGCGGAACAGTGCACGAAACGGCGGCTGCGATATATGATACTGAATTTTTCACAGAAAAATAACTTGACCCTTTGGAGACATCATTAATATAAATAATTTTTATGGCCGTTGAATAAGAAATGTTTCTTTCACAAGAAATGTGTAAAATTAGTGCTGTATTAGACTTACGGTACCTAATTTACATACTGTACAGACGATAATAAACTCAACTTACTAGCCTAAACTCTCCGTAGCGTGGCGCTAGATGGCTGAAATTATATATATAATTATAATAAAGTTACAATAAATTAAGTTAATATATAATTATATATACAGTACCTAATTTATATATAATACTGTACAGACGATAGCAAACTCAATTTAGCCGCTCCGTANGAAATTATATATATATAATTATAAGTGGCGCAGGGCGGAGGAAAGTAGTTCGGCTGCTCATCCACTATTGGTCCAGATTCTATCAATCTTGTCGCGACACGAGTCGGCGACGATGTTTTACGAGTTCCTTTATACGAATATTGCTACAATTTTTTCGCTACGTTATAGGAACCCATGTTATAGGGGGGGTCGACTGTATTTTCATTTTATATTATCATCATTGTTATTTAGATGATATGCTGAAATCAAATGTGTTAGTATGTCTTATTTAATTGATCATTAATCAGAACAACATCCTGAAAAAACAAATATCTCACTGGACCACACAAGATATAAATTTGCTTAAAAACACATCATAGGTGGTCTACAAATCACTGTGGGTAACAACAGGGGCCAACGTAACAGTTATTCTGCCCTGGGAAAGACAGTTGTTTGCTGACCTTTTTAAATATAGGAATAGTGTAATTTTAATTGAAAGATCTGAGGGCTTGGACCTCACACATTTAATTACTTAATTATTTTCACAAAGTAAAATACAATTATTGGAAATTAAGAATGTTTTATTATTTTTATTTTCTTTGGCCAATTTTGCCCTAGCAATCTGGCCCCTTGGTAACAGGCTAATTTAGAGTAACTAAAGGACACTATTTAAAAAGTCCATCTCTTATAAAATGTGGATATTCAGACTTGGGATACTGTTCTTTGGGAGAACTCATATATGTTGTCTTATGATGATGTACTTTATTGATATATGTACTTTAATTTAATGCATTTTTTTTATTTAAAAATTTTTACATTAATTTATGTTTAGTGTTGGTAGCAAAATATATGATAGATCTGTTCAATTATTTGTATGATTTAATTTAAATATTTCAAACTGTGTAGTAATAATTATTAGCTTATAAATTGTTGCTTTATTTTGTATGTTAGTGTGCAATAATTTTTGGGGAAATGTTTGTTCTGAAAATACAAGGTCTAATCAAAAAGTATCTGACTTTATTTTGTTCTCTTTGCAAGTGTTTGCAAACTGGGGAGAATACTATATTGTCATGCGATCTTGGATCCTACTGAATGTGTGAATTTTGACTAGTTTGTCCTACCCTGCAGTCACTGTTTGTCAGCTGTGATAATTGTGTGTTTATGCTCATATCATTGCATTAGTGATTAAGTGAAAATGGTGGAATGTGACAGATCCTGATTTCATAAAGCTTATACCTTGGTCTACAGGTATGACCTTGAGACATGGACACAATCATCCCAGTGGAAAATGCTAAAGTCTGTGGTCAAAGAAGGCATGGCAATAATAAATACAACCTCACCATAAACTGGAACTGTAATATTTGCAAATCACACCTAAATTCAAAATTTCCAGCAAATAAAAGTCAAAAATACACATTGAACGTTTTCGGCCACTAGTTTGGTCGAAAACTAATGGCCAACTAGCGGCCATTAGTTTAAATGGAGACGTATATCTTACAGTCTTTGATTTTATTTCCATCTTTCTGTCTATAAGGTTGGAACCTTGCTTCTGCGCATTGAGAGATTATTTTCTAAGCTCTATCCATGATACATAATCGTACCACTCGCAGATATTAGAGCTTACTCACTTATTATGCTATTCATCCTGTTTTTGCTTTAACAAACATATCTACATCCAAAAACGTGGCGTATCCATGGGTAGCTCCAACTCTCTTTGTGAATTAGTCCTACGACAATTGGAGGAGCGTTCATTAAAAAACATCAAGCATAACATCCTTCTGTACACCCGATATGTCAATGACATTTTAATTGTATGGAGAAAACATCCTAATATTGGGGATGTGTTAAAAATGTTTAATAATAACAGCTATGGATTAATGCTAAAGTTGGATCAGGAGAGCGGTAATAGCATTAATTTCTTAGACATCAGGATTCAAGTAGCTGATAGCAAATTCGTCACAGCAATTTACCACAAGGCTACTTCCATCCTCCTAGTCATACCTTCCAATTCAGCGGACCCATGATCATATAAGACATCCGCATTCCACACTCTTGTGGCCAGAGCTTACTCCCATTCTACACAGTTGTCTGATACCAACAAGGAACTGGAACATCTCAAACAAGTAGCTACAACCACGGATATGGCTGTATGTTTATCGACAATCTGGCATCCAAATATCTAACTCAATCATCTAACTAGGTTAACAAAGCAGAAGCAAATCGGGTAATCTTAGACTACGAACCAACACTACATCGCATATATAGAAGGATTGCAAATAATTTAAATGTACTCCTTGTCTATAGAAGGAAACCCACCATTTTCCACCTTCTCTCAAATGCGAAGGACGACACTGAAGACGCTCTGGCTCCTGGAATTTACCACATCCCCCTATNCTAGCGGCCATTAGTTTAAATGGAGACGTATATCTTACAGTCTTTGATTTTATTTCCATCTTTCTGTCTATAAGGTTGGAACCTTGCTTCTGCGCATTGAGAGATTATTTTCTAAGCTCTATCCATGATACATAATCGTACCACTCGCAGATATTAGAGCTTACTCACTTATTATGCTATTCATCCTGTTTTTGCTTTAACAAACATATCTACATCCAAAAACGTGGCGTATCCATGGGTAGCTCCAACTCTCTTTGTGAATTAGTCCTACGACAATTGGAGGAGCGTTCATTAAAAAACATCAAGCATAACATCCTTCTGTACACCCGATATGTCAATGACATTTTAATTGTATGGAGAAAACATCCTAATATTGGGGATGTGTTAAAAATGTTTAATAATAACAGCTATGGATTAATGCTAAAGTTGGATCAGGAGAGCGGTAATAGCATTAATTTCTTAGACATCAGGATTCAAGTAGCTGATAGCAAATTCGTCACAGCAATTTACCACAAGGCTACTTCCATCCTCCTATTCATACCTTCCAATTCAGCGGACCCATGATCATATAAGACATCCGCATTCCACACTCTTGTGGCCAGAGCTTACTCCCATTCTACACAGTTGTCTGATACCAACAAGGAACTGGAACATCTCAAACAAGTAGCTACAACCACGGATATGGCTGTATGTTTATCGACAATCTGGCATCCAAATATCTAACTCAATCATCTAACTAGGTTAACAAAGCAGAAGCAAATCGGGTAATCTTAGACTACGAACCAACACTACATCGCATATATAGAAGGATTGCAAATAATTTAAATGTACTCCTTGTCTATAGAAGGAAACCCACCATTTTCCACTTTCTCTCAAATGCGAAGGACGACACTGAAGACGCTCTGGCTCCTGGAATTTACCACATCCCCCTATATGAAGAGAGGTTTGACAGATTACTAGCTTACATAGGATCTACATACAGATTGCTGCAAGCCAGACTAAAAGATCACAAATACGACGTGCTAAAAGTTACCTTTTAGCACGTCGTATTTGTGATCTTTTAGTCAATATGGCCTTAGCACGGTATCTTTTATCAATATGGCCTTAGCACGGTATGCTAGCGATCCAGGGATTTCCCCATGTTGGGACCAGGCCAAGCTAATACACAAGGTTTTCGACAGGCAAAATATAAAAATTTTAGAAGCAGTAGAGATCTACAAGGCGAGCATGAGTGGAAACCGCATCAACACGGATGTCATACCTGTATCATCAGCGTGGAAACACTATCTAGACTCATAATATACATCATATACAATACATCACAGCCATTTTCGTTCTTTTAAAAATTTAAAAGGCAGCTAAGTTCTATTTATAGAATGGTTTTTCCAGTTTGTATTTCCTGAGGAAGGCCGATAAATTTAGTGGCCGAAAATGTTCAATGTGTATTTTTGACTTTTATTTGCTGGAAATTTTGAATTTAGGTGTGATTTGCGAGGCATGGCAATATGATGCAGCAATGTGAAGGTTATGTTGTTTCTTTTTTTTGACCACCAGGGCATAGTCCATTATGAGTATGTCCTTCATGTACAAACTGTTACAAAGGAGTACTATCTGACTATTTTACATCATCTTTGAGATGCTGTTAGGTGCAAGAGACCACAACCACAACTCCTCAGTCTGAAACTTGTATTCATCACAATAATGCTCATGCTTATGAATTGTATCTCATAGAGACATTCCTTGCAAAACATGGTATTGCGCAGTTTAGCAGGTTTCTTATTCCCACCCATGGCCCTGGCTGACTTTTGACTCTTTTCCAAATTGAAGATGCTATTCAAAGGAAATATCTTTCCTTTGAATAGCATCTTCAATTTGGAAAAGAGACTAATGTGATGAAGCAGTTGATGGTGATCTCTATTTGAAAAATGCTTCCAACTGTGAAAGCATCACTGGAAGAACTGTATGAATTCAGAAGGNTGACCACCAGGACATAGTCCATTATGAGTATGTCCTTCATGTACAAACTGTTAAAAAGGAGTACCATCTGACTATTTTACATCATCTTTGAGATGCTGTTAGGTGCAAGAGACCACAACCACAACTCCTCAGTCTGAAACTTGTATTCATCACAATAATGCTCATGCTTATGAATTGTATCTCATAGAGACATTCCTTGCAAAACATGGTATTGCGCAGTTTAGCAGGTTTCTTATTCCCACCCATGGCCCTGGCTGACTTTTGACTCTTTTCCAAATTGAAGATGCTATTCAAAGGAAATATCTTTCCTTTGAATAGCATCTTCAATTTGGAAAAGAGACTAATGTGATGAAGCAGTTGATGGTGATCTCTATTTGAAAAATGCTTCCAACTGTGAAAGCATCACTGGAAGAACTGTATGAATTCAGAAGGGGACTAGTGTTTGAACATAATAGTGTTTTTTCTCTGTCCTCAGGTTGGATACTTTTTGATTAGACTTTGTGATCTGCATCTCAGGATGTTAGGAGAAGGTGTTAGAGTTGAATGAAACTTTATTAGTGGAAATGTCATGACAATGGTAATAAGTTGTTATAATATTATAACAAAGAGATAATTTCCTTAGAATAATGCTACAAGTTTGGTTAGACATGGCAGTATATAGGCACCATAGATTATCTTGCAACAGATTGTTGCAGCTGCTGCTTCAGATTTATTGCACTCATAGATGGTGTTGTCCCACCTGATCTCACAAATGCTCAATAGACAATATTTAAACTCACACAAAAGCTGGAACTGTTGATCAAAAGCAAAAACACAACAATTAATACATACTCTAGCACACAAATTTTAATGTAAACACAAATGTTTTCAGCCAAATTTATGGCCTTCTTCAGGTAAGAGAGCCATTCTATAAATTGAATAAGTTACAAAACTTTCAAAAATGGAACATTTCATGTGCTCTGCAGGTTAAAATTTTTAAAAATTTTAAATTATTCTGTGCTTAATCAGATGCAGTTTTTAAATTATATATCATAGGTGATTAAAATACAGAGATACATATATAGGTCAAAATATTACAAATTAAACATAAATATATTTGGATAGGAACCAAGTAAATACAGATTGAGCTTTTAACACTTATTCTTGGTTTGTGTTCAGGGTATATCTTCTTTATTGGTTATATTTGGTTTATAATATTTTGTGAATTACTGTATAACATTCAATTCGTATTTGCTTGGTTCCCGGGAATCTAATTTTTATGTTTAATTTGTAATAATTTGATATATATGTGTATATTTGTATTTTAATCATTTTTATGGTTTTTTTTTTATTTAAAAAAAACCATTCAAGGATTTTGAATTTTATTCAGGATTAAATATTTTTCAAGACATCAAAGTCTCATCATTAAATTCATATTTTAAGAATATTAATGTTCTTAAAGTATGGGATATGATGATTTTGATTTAAGAATTATTAAATCCTTTAAAAAATTCAAAAGTGAAAAGGATTTCAAGAATTTTTACAAAAAATTTCAAAAATTTACAGTTAATCAATATTAATATATATAAAATTTTAATTAGTATTAATTTATAATTTCAGTTAAGCATAATTAAGCATAGTATTAATTTAATATATTACATTATTATTATTGTTATATTATATTGTTTCTTTGTTTTTGTTAATTTTTTATATTTAATATTAATTTAACACACAATTTTTCCCAAACAGAAAAATATATTATGAAGATAACTTTTAGTCATTCTGTGAAAACTAAAAAAATTATATTTAAAAGATGAGATACAAAAGAATTTAAAAATGCCAGTACAGTCTCCTCAATGGACAGAATTTCTTTCTTGTCCTATTTGTTATAATGAATTTGAAGTAAATTTACGACGGCCAATTAGTCTGGGATGTGGTCATACTATGTGCAAGAATTGTCTATCAAAACTTCAAAGAAAGCAATGTCCATTTGATCAAACAAATATTAGTACAGATATTAATCAACTTCCTGAGAATCATGCTCTTCTTCAACTTGTAGGAGGAAGTGTGCCAGAAAAAGTACCAAATGTTATTCCTTTTGTTCCAAAAGATGATGTTAAGCATTATCTTTCTGCAAAAAAATGTATTGAAGATTTAGCCCTTTATCTTAAAGTGACAACTCAAGGTAAGCAGCTTTTACTTCCTCAGAAATTTTTAATTATGTAATGAAAATATAAGGTTAATACTAAAATAATAATTTTATTTAATAATATATTATTATTATTAATTTTTAATAGGACAGATTTAAATTTCTGAAGGTGAAATAAAAATAAACAAAATGAATAATTTATTGGAGTACAGTAGAGCGTCGATTTTCCGAATCAATTGGGGACTGGGGTTGTCCGGATAACTGAAATTTCGGATAACTGATTAACGTACGAAAAAATAGTTTAACGTATCTGATGTCGAAATTTTTGTCCGTTGCGTGTCGCTTTGCGTTGAATTTTCGTCGATGTTAAGCCTAACAAAGACTATTGTATCGTTAAAAATTATTTTTTTATTTTGTACAAACAAAATAAATATTTTGAAAAATATAAAAATAATAAAAAATTATACTTCAGATGTTAATTTAGTATCAAAAACGTAAAATATTTGAGTAGCCCAAGACATAGCCAAAGATTGAAGCGCCACAGCATTGGCAAAAATTTAAATTTGCGGCAAAAATTTAAATTTGAATTCTTTCGGATGATTGACTTTCGGAAAATCGACGCTCTACTGTATTTATTTTTGGATTAAATGTTTTTTGAGTTTGTTTGGCTATATCATTTGAAACATTATAATTTTAATATAGTGATCATATGGTAAAGCCATATTTATTGATAGGACTTGGCTAATTAATTACATAGATATTATAATGGCCTTATAATTATTATAATTATATCTATTTGATTAGCTAACTGATAAATCTGGCTTTAACAGGTAATCATTAGAGTAATTTGGGCTTAGATGATTTATATGGCTGATAGTGTTTTTAAATTATAGTTATTATTCTACTAGCAGATAGGCCCAGTGTTGCTCGGTCAAAAAGTAATGATAGTGAAGATTAAGATTATTACGTTATAGTCAATCTTACCTGTTTTCAAAGAATGCAAGAATTAGGTCCCACTGTTTCCAGACTAATTAGAGAATTTTTAGATGGGTTAAAAAAATGTTCGATTTTCCACAAAAACGAAAAAACTGCATCTGTGCCTGTAAATCTTGCACATTGCTTTCTCTTAACACTTCCATTGTTAAAACTTTCATTGTTGACACTTCCATTGTTGATACTTCCATTGTTACTTAACACTTCCATTGTTGACAGTTCCATTCTTAACACTTCCATTGTTGATACTTCCATTGTTACTTAACACTTCCATTGTCAAAACCTTAATCCTGTCTCTCTTCCGAGGGGAGAATTTCGAAAAATCCCTTCTTAGTGTGTGTTTTCATGACGTACTCTAACTGTGTATTAAATTTCAACTTTCATCTCTTAACCATTTGGGCTCTGCACTTATTATTATCATTATCATTATCAACCCGTCTCAATTATATATTAGATTGATTTATACTATATTCCTGTGCTTTATAGCCCATGGGTGATAAATTGACTTAATGCCCATTGCAGGCCGTAAACTGAAAACAAAGTACTGCAATAAAGCAATACATCTTACTAAAATAATTTAAATTTTAATGTGCATGTTATTGCAAAAAACCTCAAAAATTGTCAAATCTAGCAACTATAATATGATAGTATCTGTAGTAGAAAGTTGTTGTTACTGGTACCAGGTATTTATATTGCACTTCATGCATTGTTTGCTTTTGGATATAACCTGAGTGCAGCTGAACCTTTATGAACTTAAATTATCTTTAATTTGAAGACACAGTCTGTCCAAAACCAGGAACCACCATTTATTTACTTCTAGTGTTCCAGAATACAAACATTTGATGACCTGACCTTTCTTTTTAGGCTGCGTGGCTTTCTCCTTTCTTCATCTTCGCAAAGATTCATCACCAGGAGAAAGCTAAGAAAATCTACATTTACCAGTGTCTTTTCCTCAGTAGATATAAAGCTCAAATATCTCTGAGTGGTGATCCACCAGTACCAATTTTAACTTTGTAATTTTAATTGGATATTTTTCTGTGTTTTTAAAGGATATTTTTTTAACTTGAACTTGATGGCCAAGTTCAAGTTAGATGGTAAAGTTTAACTTAATAACTTATTAACTTATTAATAACTTAATAACTTATTTTCATTAGACAAACTGACAAAAATGGCAATGTTTCAATTTATTTCTCATGGGCTGTAAAGGCAGGATTATGTTGTGAATTTTATACTAAAATGCAAATTTATCAAATTAAGTATAAAAAATGTATAAGGAATAATTTACATTTTAATTAATCATCACTTTGAAGCTTATTTGATGTAGATTTAGCTTGTTTGCAACTGTTTTACTGTTTAATTTTATTTAAAGTAACAGAAGTGAAAATTGCCCAATAGTAATTGCCCTCTTACCATAGTGATGCTTCTTCCTGCAATTCCTGTTATTGAATTTACACTCATCCAGGGTTTAAAAATGTTTATGAAAATAACATCTCAAGTTGACATTCTTTCATTGATTTATAATTTATTTCTTAATTTTATGTTATTAATGGAAAGATTACATTTTATTCAGGAGCAATGTTTCTTCTAATTTTTCATAAAGCTGTGCAGTGATGAAAGGCACATGATGAAAAAATTTTCAAACAAGAAGTCTGATATATGTTCATATGAACCTTTTTGCTTAGAATCACTTATACTATCATTTCTCAGAACATTCCTCCTGAATCACTTTCTATACAGAAATTATTTGGATCATCATGAATTGTTTTGCTTTATTACATACAAAACATATGTAATAAAGCAAAACAAATACTGGATTAAATGTTTTGTACGTAGATGTCCTGCTGTTGGTCATGTGCACAGGAAGTAAAAGCACTTGTGCACCTTTATAGAAATCAGTGCATGGCTGTGCAGACATGCATGCAGGTTAGAGGGAATATTCCTCAGAGGACTGACATCATTTCTTTTGAATAAAATGCTGCCTAACTGAAGAATTCTTACAGATAAGCAAGAAAGAACAAAAAAATTAAAATTTAAAGTTATTCATTCTTTAGAACAAGGAAAGATACCTAACTATGAAGAATATTTACACAAAAAATTTATATACCTATGGCTGGATTTCTAAATATGTGCAGTATGTCCTGGCCAAGAGTGACAGTTTTTGAGAGGCAGCAAAATTGGCAAGCATAGTATAAGAATGTTACAAGAAAAGTAAATAATTCCAAATATTGTAATACAGTAAAATCTCATTATTTTGAAACTCAAAGGACCAAAAAAAACACGACTTTGAATTATCCTGGTGTGAATTATCAAAACTTTTTTAAAATTAAATGTTTTTGTAATTCCTGAACAAAATTATGACTTTATCTTATATAATTTTACCAGTTTGGTTACAAATGCATTAATATTACAAGCTATTAGTAATTTAAGCTATTTTGAAAAACTGTCAGTTGGAGTATACTTAATGAAAACAAAACCACATTTAAAGGAAGACATGAAAATAATGTATGAAAGAAGCTTAAGTGCATAAATAAAATTACCTGTGAATTTCGTCTAGAGGACCAATAGCTATTTATGAAGATTTTACTGTCTTGAGTTCGAGATTACAAAAATCATGTGGTTGATGAAAAAAGTCTCTATTAATGGTTAAACCTATGTATGCATTCTATCCTGAATATGCATGTGTATTTAATGGACTTTGAAATTATTGAAACAATAGATTTTTGCAAAAAATGTCCAAAATAATTAAATGCCAAACATATTTCTTCCAAAAAAATGAAAAGAATTGTCTCTTCATTGGCAATGTATACAATGTCCAAATGACCTTGAATGGACATCCAATAAATCAATTTGTAATAGGTTAAACTGAAAACAAAATTGCCACTTGGACAAGGAAACTTTCTGTATAGACACATAATATGATGGAAGATTTTGAATTAAACAGTACTTCTGTAGGTTACCAGACCAGTAATAACTGAATTTCATTGTATGCGTATTTCAAATTATCCAAACTAAAATATTTGTATAATCCTATTCTTTTGGCCGCAGATTAGACTTGACTTTGAATTACATGATACTTTGAATTATCCAATATCAAAATAAAGAAATTTTACTGTATTTTTAATTAATTTATTCAGTAATCTACATAAATAAATAAAGATAATAGCTTAAATAATCTAATTACTTTATATATGTTAGGCTCAAAGACCGAAATTGCTCATTGAGTGAAAAAAAAATGACCACAATGCATTGTGGTCATTACAAAACGGCCACGAAGCGAAATTTACGTTGTGGCTGCTTGTAAAAATGGCCACAAAGCCAAATTCGCATCGTGGCATTTGTAAAAACAACCATGAAGCGAAATTTGTGTCATGACTATCATGATATTTGACCACTACACATTGTGGTGATTAAGAAAAGCCATAATGCATTCTGAACGTTAGCTGATGCAACCATGATACAGGATCATACGATGCACAGTGATTTGTAACTTTAAAATATGGATTATAGGCTTGAAAAATTTTTATTTACAATTTTTAATGCCAACCGACATTAGTTCTACAAGTTTTCCTAGAAATTTAATTTTCATACTTAAAAAAAATTTCAAAGGACTAAAATATATGGAGAAAAATACACATTTGTTTCTTTTGTTTTGCTAAAAAGTGCTAAAGGTCTAATTACATATACTTTTAGGTGCTTGATACACGATAAAATAAAAATCAGCTGTTAAAGTTAAAAACCACTGTGCAATGGATTTATTATGGTTAAAAGCCACCACATGTTCTGGATGTTAACTAATAATGAGCGATGATAAGAAAATAAAACTTTCTTTTCATTATGATTTATTTATCTTCAATCAT
This sequence comes from Centruroides sculpturatus, assembly GCF_000671375.1. Classification (NCBI taxonomy): domain Eukaryota; kingdom Metazoa; phylum Arthropoda; class Arachnida; order Scorpiones; family Buthidae; genus Centruroides; species Centruroides sculpturatus. The sequence continues at coordinate 37,522 of NW_019386360.1, read as the reverse complement.
CTTTTGAATGCAGGTAACAAAATTATTCATCATATACAGAAATATAACTTGGTTACTTTACAACAACATTTAATTATTCATGCATTTTATGTTCTTTGAGTGACATTTGCATTTTTATCAATACAGTATCTTTTACAGCGACACATTATAAACCCTTGCTTACTTCCAGATGTTAACATGGATGCTGAGCGAAGTGTTAATAAAGTTGAGGGTGTGTTCTGAATGTTAATAAAGTTACTGTAGAAATTGTAAATTCATTACGAGCATAAAGTCGATCGAGAAGACTTTCCTTGTTTCCTAACTGATAGAGACCTGATGGATTAATGCTCATAACAACAGCTAAAACATTTTTGGGAGCGGCATGTCCCCTATCAACATTAGGCACCCTAACTAAAACAATTGAACCAATTTCAGCTGCAGAAAATTACCCTAAATTGAGAAAACTCTCTAAGCTTGAGCTCAAGCTGAAATAAAAAAAATAAGATGAATGAGTCTATGACGCAAATTCCTGTACTATTATTGTGAAATAATAATCAGAACAATTCTTACTGTTTCTGAAAATTTTAATAACTAAAGTGTCTTAGGATTTTTAGGCTTTATCAGAGGTATTAATTTACATCTGATATGGAGAGTGCCAATGGCTCAATGGCATGAAGGTTGAGAAAAAAGAAATCCTACTTGGGTGTAACAGTAATACCTCTGTTTTCGTTGACTTCGGTTATCGTCGGTTTCGGATTTCGCCAATTGTTTTCGGATGGATTATTGACAAAAATCAAAGTATCACTGTACAGTGTACACCCATGTACCTTGCATCAATCTGCATTATTTCTTTAGCTTCTGTTGTCCCATCCTAAAACCCTCTAGCAATAGGGAAAAGCAGAATGGTTTTAGGCTAAAACTTTTTCTAGCAAAACTTGTGGAGTGATGAGTAATAGCATCAGAACACAGGGTAGTTTTACCCTAGATTTACCCTAAATATAACACTACCTGAAATATTATTCTGAGAGGTTGAAATTACTCTAGAAAAGGGTAATTACCCTAGAAATGGCAGCACTGGTCAAGAATGAACACAATACAAACTCCGCAAATGTTTGCAATGCGCCTGTTGACAAGTTACAACCTATCCTTTGTATCGTGTGGTTGCATCAGCTAATGTTCAGAACGCATTATGACTTTTCTTAATTACCACAACAGGTAGTGGTCAAATATCATGAAAGCCGCAACGTGAATTTCACTTTGTGGCTGTTTTTACAAACAGCCACGACACAAATTTTGCTTTGTGGCCATTTTGAAACAACCACAAAGTGAAATTTGAGCCTAACATATATATAGCTTTGATCATTTACAATTTAAACATACATAGATATGCATGATTTAATCTATACTACTATATAAAGAGAGAACATACTTTTCGTTTGTGACTACTAACCATGAAAACTACTGAACCAATTGTTACCAAATTTTAACTGTAGCATCTTTATGATCCCCGGAATGTTTACCACTAATCAAACCTACTGATTTTTATTTAATGAAATAAAACTGCAATGGATTTTTGTCTATTTCTCTCTCTCTTCACTAGATTACAACACATGAATTAGTACTTTCTTTCTGTAAGAAAAGTCTATTATTGTAGTTTACTATTATATTTGAAGAACTGACATTAAATTATGATTAGTTAATTAGCAAAATCTTTGAGGAATTAAAAAAGTGATGTCATCATGCTAGATGGCAATATGTGTACTTATGGTGGGTTTTCAAATCGTTATGCATTAATTTCTGCAGGTAATTGTACAAAATATTCGAAATAGTTATTGGATTTATCTCAAGTGAATATTTTTGAGATTGATTGATAAATAATGCCGAGAGCTGCGAGAGCAAGAATAGGAAGAAAAAGTTCTAGAGCTATTATTGTTCATAATTGTAGACAACATGAATCTACAGCAGAGCAGTCTCAAAGACTGGAAGAGCAAAGAATTTGTTCGGCTCAGAATCGAATGCATATAGCGAGGAATTTTTTAGGTTTCAAATCAGCTTTTGATTATCATCCTGAAAATGACAATTTGGATATGAAAGAGGTAAAATGATCAAAATATGTGATCATTGTTTTGCCAAAAAATGGTATGATGAAACTCCCGGACTTTGCTGTGCTTCAGGGAAAATTGTTCTTGAACAACTTAAAGAACCTCCTGATTTCACTAAAAATTTGATTTTAGGAACAGATCCTCTTTGTATACATTTCTTAGACAGTTCTAGACAGTACAACACTCTATTTCAAATGACATCATTTGGAGCCAAAGAAATAAGAGAAGGGAATTTCAATTTGCCTACTTTTAAAATCCAGGGTCAAGTTTATCATTTGATTGGCAGTTTACTTCCTGATCCAGAAGACACTCCTAAATTTTTACAGATCTATTTATTGTCTGAATCTGACCAGATATTAGCCCAATTGAATATAAACCCAACTTTGAAAAGGGAACTCATTGAAAGATTGCAGAAAATCATGCAAGGTAATAATAATCTTATTTAGGGTTTCAAAATTACAATGGGTTTCCACATACAATGTGGATTATCCACAAATAATTAATGAACAATTAGTTCAAATTATCAAAGTTCTATATGTATATAAGAACAGGTGAGGCTATGACAGGGGATGTTAGTTTTTAATTAAAGCAAAATGTACCATGTATTGATACATTAACCATACCATTTAGTGAAATGTATCATTTTGCATTTACTGAATTTAGTTCAATTTAATATAATATTTGATCAAATGATCATCATAATAAATCAGGCTATAAATTTGCTATTATTAATGATTAGATATTAAGTAATTTGGTATTAGCCAGTTTTGACTATAATTTTGGCTAGTTCTTTTCTTTCAGATGGTTCTAAATTATTTAATAAATTATTAAAAATTATAATTATTAATTTAGATAAGAGATGGCACCTAATGTCTACCTCTAATAACAAATTACTTAATATCTAATCATTAAAAATAGTAAATTTATGGCCCAATTTATTACAATGCTTGTTTGGTTGAATAGCAATGTATTGGGCTTCAGGAAGTTTATTAAATATAATATTTGTAATCAAAGTCCAAGTTAGTGTGTCTTGTCAGAATCATTTGTTTACATTAGAAAAGTGGCATTTGAGTCTGTGCCTATCTATAGTGGCAAAAGCATTAAATCTGATCATGTATAATGAGAAATTTTGTCTTATATTAAGAAGTTTTATGTAAATAAATTTATTTACTACCTTAATTTTTCCATTTATTTGCAATCAAATGATAAATATTATAGCAAATATTTTGTTGGCAAAACTAGTGTAACAATACAGGGTAATTGTTACACTGACTAGGTCTAGAACTGAAGATTGCATATCTGAGTAGCATAACCAATTCTTTTCTTCCAGTTTAATCAAAATTAATTAATTAAATGTTATTACTAATGAGATCCTGCACAATATGCAGAATGTATGGAGTCTGATTAAGATTGATATTTTCTTCCAGAAACATCTAAATTATTTAATTTAATCATAATTTATTTCTAATTATTAAATTTAATACAAGATGGCTCCTAATGCTTCCCTCTAGGGTTAAATNGAGTCTGATTAAGATTGATATTTTCTTCCAGAAACATCTAAATTATTTAATTTAATCATAATTTATTTCTAATTATTAAATTTAATACATGACATGTTCCAAAAGTAAGATACAACTGAAATAACAGAAAAAACACGCCTTTTTATCCAGAAAACAAATTTAATGAATTAATAATGTAATAATGTAAAATTTTATAGATCTTCCTCAGTTGCAAATTAGAATAACTTATGAAATCAAACAATTTAATGAAATCAAATGTATATCAGTTATATATCTGATTTCTTATTAAGTTATTCTAATTTTTAAGAAGATCTATAAAATAAACATTGAAACATTATTAATTCATTAAATATGTTTGCTAGATAAAAAGATGATTTTTTTATGTTATTTTGATTACCATCAACCAGTTTCTACATTTATTATTTGCTAAGATACAGTCTTTTATAACAACTTACTAACAAATTACATTAAAAAAATTAAATTAGCCAGTTGCAAGTACATAGTCTAAGCTATTTTTCTACTGTTACAATTTTTTTCTAAACACTTTTCTCAGCAGGAGTCAAGGGCAAAGTTCCTTTCTGAAAACAATTTTTCATGTTATGATTTGAAAAAGTTTGTGACCATATCTTTAACGTCATGATTATCTGAGAAGTGTAAACCACCAAGATGTTTCTTAAAGAGGACCAAAAAAAGGTAAAAATCAGAGTCTGCTATCTGCACTATAAGCAAGTTGTTGCACAATAATACACTCCCCATGCTGCACACCTGATGTCAGACTAGCTAAACAAAAGTATGACTGGAAAATAATGGACCAACCATTGCTTAGTCCAGATTTAGCATCCTCTGATTTTTACCTTTTTTGGACCTCTTTAAGAAAGTGCTTTTGGCTTACATTTTTTGTCTTCTAATAGGTACTTAAACATATTTAACTTTTCAATATATCTATTAATACTGTGATAATAGTTATTAATTTAATAATAAATTCCAAAAGTAAAGTATTATTAATTAGTTTCATATATAAAATGTAATTTTTTTACATTTTTTTTCTATTAAGGTTCAGCTAATGGAGGTAATCAGAGCAATTCTCTTAGTCGTCCAATGCAAAGAAAGTTGGTTACTCTTATTAATTGCCAACTTGTGGAAGAAGAAGGTAGAACACGTGCTATGCGTGCTGCTCGTTCTCTTGGCGAAAGATCTGTTACTGAACTTATTTTACAACATCAGAATCCTCAACAATTATCTGCTAATCTATGGGCTGCTGTTAGAGCAAGAGGATGTCAATTTCTTGGACCAGGTATAATATAGTATCACTTTATTAAATTCAAAGCTAAGTATTATTCTGAAAACTTTGGCTCAATATTTCATTTATTTAAGTCCACTTGACATCCATATATTCAGGATTATTCAGATGAGATAATGACAGGAGGATATAAAGAAATAAAATAATGATTAAGAAAACATTAAAGTTTGATTACCAGTTGTATTTAAATAGTAACTGCCCTCAAATAGCATCATGTCCTAACAGCTTGAAAGAATAATCATCCTCAAATGGTAATGGCTGTGTCTACTATTCAGGGATTTCCAAAAACTTAGGAAATAAATGTAAAATTAATAAATACTGTAAGCTGCAATAATAACTGTAACTTAAATATTGTATTTATTTAACAAACAAACTTAATGGAAAATGAAATAAGTAAAATGTACAATATACAGTNCAGAAGCTTAATTATTAATAAAAATAGGAAGGATGGGCAGTGTCGAGGACGACGACGTCGGTGGAAAGTGCGCCCAATAAATATAAACAGACCTTTGAACAATATAAAAGTAAAGTAAAAGTTACTTTGGTCATAAAAAGCAAATAAATAATTATGGTGTAGATCTAACAACACAAACGGTAATATTTTCTCCGATTTACTTCAAGAGTGCGCATGCGTAAAACAGTCTGTCTCGTACATCGTAAAAATGTTTGGTTCCTTACAGATACAGATACGGCCTTACGGTATTTTATAACTACTGCCATAAATACCAGCGTTGCAAACACTTACAAATACGGAGTTTTTAACCCAGCCTTAAATTGTTTGACTTTCTCTTAAGGCTTCTGTTTCAAACATGCCGTTTCACGTCATTCATTTATCGACAAAGTGCGTGACCCATTAATAATTAATAAACGCCCTAAATGAAAATTATTGTTCCTTCGTGGATTATAAAGATTTCAGTGAATATGTCTAAAAAAGAATCATTTTTAATTAGATGTGTTTTGGAATCGCATACATTGCCATCGTTATAATTACAATATATTCTAAAACTTTCAGCCCTGTGGGCACTAAGAGGTCCTCTTTCAGCAAGCTCATTATGAATTTGGCCAGGCCCACAAAGGGGCGGCCGGGTGGTGAGGGACGGGACCCGACATATCTGGACGGTCCCCCCGAATCATTCCTGAGAATTTTTCGAATCGTCCGCATTTGATCACGGGTCCACCAGAGCGGTAGGTTGCACCTATACCGTTCGGCCATCCGGCCGTGTTAATAATTACAATATTAAATACAGTATACACACAATATATTAAACCACGTTATTGGCTATTGCATCCTTAAAGCACGATAAGAAAATTCTAAATGATATACATACGCCTGTAATCAAAAAGTATCGGGAATGGTTCAATAAAACGCAAGATTTGAATTTATTCATCAAAATTTATTTCGTCCCCTTCAAAGTGATCTCCCTCCTACTGCAATGCACTTATGGCAACGCTTTTTTCGAATTCTAAAAACATGCTTTAATGTCGTGTTTGTGAAACCCCTTCGGGACTCGCAGCGAATTTTATTTTACATCAATCGACTCAAAACGGTGACCAAGAAACAGAAATTTTAGTCAAAGAAACGGAGAAAAGCGGTACCATGTCGGGTTAATATGGAGCTTACAGAACAGTATTTGTTGAATTTTTGACCAAAATTTCACCAGCAACGACGATCGAAGTAAACAATCAATACTACCTTAATTTTTGACTAACTTCGATTGTCTTATCGATCTTGTATCGACTTTCGAGCGTTACTCATTGTCCAGTTGTTTCACTATCAATAGCGTAGACCCAGATTTCGTCGCCCGTAGTAGTGCGTTTTAAGAACGATTCGCCTGGAGAAAGCATTTCCTTGGCCACTCGAACACGTTGTTCTTTTTGGAAAAAATTCAACGTTTCCGGGAAGATTCGAGAAACTAATTCGCCGCCAGCTCAAACGATCTTTTAAAATTGCTCGACGACAATCATTGAGCACAATAAGCCATAGTAAACTAGAAGGACAAAAGCCAAAAAATGCATAACTCAAAATGACTGTTACATGTTTATGAATTAAGAAACAACATTCCAGCGAGTCAATTGCTATCAATATTTTTTTAAAATACGCACCGTGGCTTTGTTAACCAACAAAAGAAAAGCATCCGTTTTATATATGGTTGAAAGTACAGTAGTGCCTCGTATAACGTACTTAATCCGTTCCAGGTGTACGTCCGTTAAGTGAAAAGTCCGTTATACGAAACGCATTTTCCCATAGAAATACATGTTAAAACGTAATTCGTTCCGCAGCATAAAATAACCGTATTGTACCATAACAAAAAAAATGAAAATGGAGCAGTCACCAATTATGCCGGGTAGTCAGATGTTGTGAGGAGGAGGTGGAGGTACACTTTCTTCACACATTCATACAGATACAGACTTTTTATACATTGCAGCGGGTCTTTTTTTTTTATTGTTTTTTAATCGGATTCAGATTCAGGAGAGGCTACCGGAACTTGCAGGGTCAACTTCTCTTGTTCCATCCTTTGTTTTTTGTCCGCTGGCTTCTTGAAAAACATGTCCAAGATGGTCTGTTTCTCTCTCTTCTTCAACACCTGTCGGAAATGACAGGCAAGGGTGTCATTGTAGAGATCATTGATACTGTTGGCCTCAGCTTTGTCTGGATAATGAGTGTTGGTAAACTCTTGAACCTCTCCCCATTCGACAAGGAAGCTTTTGTCAACTTTCACTTCTTCTGATGATTTCTTCTTTGTTTCAATTTAAATCACCTTTCTGTTTTTTTTTTAGAAGCCATGATTTGCATAACACTTGAATAAATGTAAATACCCTGCACTGAGGTGATGTATGTACGTAATAAACAAGGGAGTAATCCGAATGCCAACGGGAGCTCTGTACTTCAGATATACTAATAATATATTCTAATAATACTAATATATTATAAAAATAGCAGATTGTCATTGGCAACGACAAAAGAGTGGCAACATCATTCGCACTTGTTCGTAGAAAGTCCATTGGTCGCCTCACGTAACTGCCGAACGGAAAGTCCGTTGTCCGCAGCCAGTCCGTTGCTCGAGTCACGTAACGGCGAAACAGAAAGTCCGTTATTCGCAGCGTCCGTTATTCGAGGCGTACGTTATACGGGGCACCACTGTATAACGTTAGTGTCGTTTTCGGACTTGTTTCGGATAGTTGTTTCGCTCGCTGTTTTGAGTGTTTTTATCAAATATTAAGATGGATANGAATTGAAACGACACTTTGAAATGTTTTCCCGATGAAAATTAATAATAATGTAATAATAATAATAATAAGTTACAATAAAAATGATAAAATGTAAATTGAATTTTATTATAATGAGTTTGCTTGAATTTCATTTCTTCTGAGATCGCAGCAATGCTCGACGGGTAAGCTAGTATCTCATAAATTACGACTGGTTTTTAGGATTGCAAGATTGGCTTCAAGTTGCAGATTGAGATATTTATAAGACTCAAGGCTACTATGTCTGGGTGACTTCTATTTTTTGGGCCACTTGAAAAATAATTTGAGGTACATTTCAAAGAATTTTGCTTTACTTTTTATAAAATCTCTCTGGCAACCTATGAGGTTCTCATCAAACATATGCTGTTTATCTGCAGTTTATTTATATTATTATAATTAAATATCAATGAACAAAAATAGCATATTAAGCAAATGGAATATGGCTATGTATTCTATTTGTGTAATAAATTACTTTAGTTTCATGGCATTTGGCATATTGTACAGAAATATGTAAACCTTAAATAATTTGAATCTTGATAATTCAAAGTTGCAATTATTTTGTCCCTTGAATTTTGAACTAATGAGGATTTCCTATAGTAAGTTTTGTGATGATAAAAAATGCATAATTTTATATTTGATTTCTTTTAATACATTTAAATATTAAATATCAGATGCTAGCATAGCAGTGCACTCCACACTAGATTTATTCCAAATAGTTCATGGGGTACTAAAATTTTTAACAATTTTGATACTAATGCCAATTCCACTAAAATGTCTCAATTCTGATATGATTCCCAGTTTTGATTCTTTTCAAAAATATAGTTTGATATAATCTCAGAGCAGCAGCATAATAGCACTAGCCATGTAGTAATTAATACTTAAGGGTTATCAGGTCATTTTCATTCAAACATATCAAATGTCCAAATGATGCAAATTTATTTTGTTATTGTTTTTTATCTTGAAGTTGAATTGTTACATTAGAAATTAATGACATTTAACAGTATGTATACTAAACAGATTTGTTGTAAAATTTAACTTTATTTAAAAATCAATAGCAATTTTTGTTTGGTGTAATTACCCAGTAGATTACAAATTTTTGATGAAGATGCAATATCAAAATAAACATGGGGACAAAATATGCTGTATAAGTGTAGTAAAAGCATTTCAATAGTAAAATTTTAACAGCAATTTGGGCAGAACTGTAATTTATTTCTAATGTTATTGCTGACAGTATATTAAGAATGAGTTTAATTTATGCTGAATATAATCCCAAATAAGGTTTGGAATTTCAAATTTTTTTCTATGTACCAAAAACCTTTATAAATGCCAGACTTGGCAATATTTATAATTTATTAGTTCTATTAATCTATTGATTATTAGTTGATAGTCTGTGTTACTATTATTTCTTACCACAGTTTCAGGTTTCTGTGTCATATGTTGCACAGAATGCATTTGTTTAATTTTGTGTAATGATTAACTGGCAATGTGAAATAACTTTATTCTTTAATTATAACAATAAAAATTAATCTTTATAGTATAATAATACTTGATTTGTTAATGATCATAATATACTTGATAAAAACACTTTGTAAACACAACAATAAATTTATTAAAACAATACCACTTTAACCTGTGAATGAATCTCATAATTTAAACAATTTTAATTATTACCTGAAACAAAAAGTTAATTCTGTTGTTTAAAGTTAATTAAAGAATTAGAAATCATGATAAATTTCTCTCAATTCTGACACTGATTCTACTTACTGAAAAATGTTGAATTTTTCCAATTCTTGATACTGATTCCAATTAATCATCCCATCACTGTTTTACACTTTCATTTTTACACCAATTCAAAAATCTGTTTTAAAAATGTTTTTATGAAATTGAATACAACAAAATCAAATATACAGAATATTGTTTAAGACAACAATAAAATAAGATTTAAATGAAAATGTAGAAAAAAGTTAAACTGAATGAGCAATTATTGATTGTGACATTGTCATAATGCTGGGCTGCAAGTTTTAATCATATTTTTAATTTATTTAATTTAAAATATATGATCTCCCCTCAAATTAGTACTGTCTTGCCTCTGTACATTATGATTTTCCTTTAACAATAGAGTGATGCCAGTCATCTATCGAACACCTTTCAGAGGAAATTTTTGAATTGAAATGACATGACTTCTGGTTTGCAATGGAAGTTTGTCTATAATTAATTGAGGTATCCTCCCCTTAAGGTTTCCATATCTGGTCTTGTCTTTTATCTATCTAACACTGTTCTTGAGATTAAGGAAAGACAGACAGACAGACAGACAGATGGACTTACAATAGTGGGAATTTATAGATCTACAATTTTTTCAAATTGCAGCCCAATGAATTACAGTTTGTGTGACTTACAAGTTACAACCATCAAAAATAGTTTCAATCTGTCTCTGAATTAGTACATTTGATCTTTCACTTTCTGAAGAAAAGCTATTTTTATTGATAATGGTTTGCATTTAAGTGAATATAGAATAACATTAACATTATTGGTAAATACATTATCACTGACATTTTTTAATTGAAATCATATCTTCTCCAATCAAGTGCTGTGTATATTTCTTGTTTGCTTGTCAAAAATAAGCCAATAGCTGTAGATTAGCTGCAATTACAATTGAAAACTTGCTTGGGAAAATCAGTCACTGTTGGTATATTTTTTAATAGTAAAAGAAGATACATTTATTACTAATGTGATTAGCATTTTAAATCAGTGCTGAATATTGTCAGTTCATACAAATTTATTATACTAGATTTGAGTTTTCTGTAAGGAATCTTTTTAGAAAAAGTTTATTTGTAAAATATTGTTCTTCAGTTAAGAGTTTACATGATTCTTTAAAAAGAATTGATGACTCTACTTGGACAATTATATATTTGAAACCTCTGGTTTAGCAGATGAAACTTGTTTCATAGCTGATAAATCCTTTTAATGAAGAAACCTTAAAGCATTGCATTCATTTTGTACTTCATTACTGTTTCAAAACAGTTGAAGGTTTCACTGTGAGAAGTAATCAGTTCATAATTTTCTTTACAGTTATCCTTTTTTGAATATTTTCTATGATTTCTTGATCTATTAAACTTTGGAAATCCTAATCAGTATTTTGTTTTCTATATTGAAAGGAGACTTTATCTCTATCATTGTCAGTATAATATGTGTTTATTTATTTGACATGATAAATTTTTTTACATTTTGAATATCAGATAGAATACAATACTAAACATATTCATTACTATGATGATAGTTGATACGATGGTGATGAACAGACTGGAATGAACAGAATAACTGTTTGGACTGATTCAGTGAGTGGAAGGGACTTATGCAAGATTTAGATCATATTTCTTGAATGCACTGATTAGGTAATTGGCAGTTTGGATAATCAGGATTCAGATAATCAGTGTTCTACTGTAAAAGTTAGTTACATAATAACAGATATCAACTAAAGATGTTCAATATAAAATTAAATCTGAAGTTTTTATTGGATTATTTTGACTAGATAGAAATAAAAAAATTTCAGTTATGTACATATCAAAGCATTCAATGAAGATATGCTTTGAATATAACTGAGGTTGCCAACTCTCCCAGACTTGCTGGAAGATTCTAGGAATTTGGCAAAGATTTTAAAATTCTTAGACTTCCAATTTGATTCTTCATGCATTTATTCAACAAGATGATCAACTTTATGAATATACAGTATATTAAAACAGAGTAAAGTAGTATTTCCCAACCTTTTTTGTTCTATGCCCCACCTAATCCTTTCTAAAATTCCTATGCCTCCCTAACATATACAGCAGCTATATGGTTAAGTTAAACTCTGGACGAGCCCATTTTTGAATCCCCCATGGGGCATGGGTCCCACATTGGGAAACACTGGAGTAAAGAGTAAGTGGCAACATTTTAATATTGCTAAGAGTAAAAAATGTCAAATTTCCTGAATTTTTTTACTCCAATGTAATAGAAAATTCCTAGAATCAATTTTTTGGGAGTTGGCAAGCTTAATATAACTAAAGTAAATAGACATAATATATTAATAATTTTAATAATTAAATAATTTAGACTTAGACTAATTAATTTAGAAATTAACATAGGTAGAGTCTGCTTAGAATAAGTGCAAATCTGCAACTTTTATAAACCAGGAGGAGTTATTTCCATTTAATTATTCAGTTTCTGAAATAAATATCTATAAATTTATTTATAAAAATTTTAGAATCACTATACAATTATAGAGGTTAGGTCTTGTCTAACCAATAATCTAGAATAATAAACAAATTATAATGTGAAAACATTAAAAGTTTTTAATTAAACAAAGAACTTTTGTCTAGTAATCTTACTAGACAAAATTACTTTTGTTTTATTAATCTTATTCAATTAGAATTGAATCAGAAAGAAGTTCCAAAAGAATGTGGTCTAAATTTAAATTTAAACTTCATTAATTGAAGAAATCTAAGTAAAAGTGCTTTTATTTGTTTTTATTAAACATTTACTATTTAATGTTGCAATTTGCTTAATGTTCTAATAGTATGCAATGTATAGATAAATCACTTTACTCTGGAGATAATCTATTATCTATAGATTCTCCATTAGTATTCGCTCAACTAACTGTTATGCAGATATGTAGTAACAGCATATTTAATATGAAATCAAATATTTACTGGACTATATTTTTATTGATGTGAATAATTTAAATAATTTATTATTTGCTATCAGAATAGTTTTTCTCTCTATCATTAAGCAGACACTTTCTCCAAATGGTGAAGTTTAATTGTCTTGCCTCTGTACATTATGATTTTCCTTTAACAATAGAGTGATGCCAGTCATCTATCGAACACCTTTCAGAGGAAATTTTTGAATTGAAATGACATGACTTCTGGTTTGCAATGGAAGTTTGTCTATTGTTAATCTAGACCTCCTACTCTTAAGCTTTCCGTATCTGGTCTTGTCTTTTATCTATCTAACACTGTTCTTGAGATTAAGGAAAGACAGACAGACAGACAGACAGATGGACTTACAATAGTGGGAATTTATAGATCTACAATTTTTTCAAATTGCAGCCCAATGAATTACAGTTTGTGTGACTTACAAGTTACAACCATCAAAAATAGTTTCAATCTGTCTCTGAATTAGTACATTTGATCTTTCACTTTCTGAAGAAAAGCTATTTTTATTGATAATGGTTTGCATTTAAGTGAATATAGAATAACATTAACATTATTGGTAAATACATTATCACTGACATTTTTTAATTGAAATCATATCTTCTCCAATCAAGTGCTGTGTATATTTCTTGTTTGCTTGTCAAAAATAAGCCAATAGCTGTAGATTAGCTGCAATTACAATTGAAAACTTGCTTGGGAAAATCAGTCACTGTTGGTATATTTTTTAATAGTAAAAGAAGATACATTTATTACTAATGTGATTAGCATTTTAAATCAGTGCTGAATATTGTCAGTTCATACAAATTTATTATACTAGATTTGAGTTTTCTGTAAGGAATCTTTTTAGAAAAAGTTTATTTGTAAAATATTGTTCTTCAGTTAAGAGTTTACATGATTCTTTAAAAAGAATTGATGACTCTACTTGGACAATTATATATTTGAAACCTCTGGTTTAGCAGATGAAACTTGTTTCATAGCTGATAAATCCTTTTAATGAAGAAACCTTAAAGCATTGCATTCATTTTGTACTTCATTACTGTTTCAAAACAGTTGAAGGTTTCACTGTGAGAAGTAATCAGTTCATAATTTTCTTTACAGTTATCCTTTTTTGAATATTTTCTATGATTTCTTGATCTATTAAACTTTGGAAATCCTAATCAGTATTTTGTTTTCTATATTGAAAGGAGACTTTATCTCTATCATTGTCAGTATAATATGTGTTTATTTATTTGACATGATAAATTTTTTTACATTTTGAATATCAGATAGAATACAATACTAAACATATTCATTACTATGATGATAGTTGATACGATGGTGATGAACAGACTGGAATGAACAGAATAACTGTTTGGACTGATTCAGTGAGTGGAAGGGACTTATGCAAGATTTAGATCATATTTCTTGAATGCACTGATTAGGTAATTGGCAGTTTGGATAATCAGGATTCAGATAATCAGTGTTCTACTGTAAAAGTTAGTTACATAATAACAGATATCAACTAAAGATGTTCAATATAAAATTAAATCTGAAGTTTTTATTGGATTATTTTGACTAGATAGAAATAAAAAAATTTCAGTTATGTACATATCAAAGCATTCAATGAAGATATGCTTTGAATATAACTGAGGTTGCCAACTCTCCCAGACTTGCTGGAAGATTCTAGGAATTTGGCAAAGATTTTAAAATTCTTAGACTTCCAATTTGATTCTTCATGCATTTATTCAACAAGATGATCAACTTTATGAATATACAGTATATTAAAACAGAGTAAAGTAGTATTTCCCAACCTTTTTTGTTCTATGCCCCACCTAATCCTTTCTAAAATTCCTATGCCTCCCTAACATATACAGCAGCTATACGGTTAAGTTAAACTCTGGACGAGCCCATTTTTGAATCCCCCCATGGGGCATGGGTCCCACATTGGGAAACACTGGAGTAAAGAGTAAGTGGCAACATTTTAATATTGCTAAGAGTAAAAAATGTCAAATTTCCTGAATTTTTTTACTCCAATGTAATAGAAAATTCCTAGAATCAATTTTTTGGGAGTTGGCAAGCTTAATATAACTAAAGTAAATAGACATAATATATTAATAATTTTAATAATTAAATAATTTAGACTTAGACTAATTAATTTAGAAATAACATAGGTAGAGTCTGCTTAGAATAAGTGCAAATCTGCAACTTTTATAAACCAGGAGGAGTTATTTCCATTTAATTATTCAGTTTCTGAAATAAATATCTATAAATTTATTTATAAAAATTTTAGAATCACTATACAATTATAGAGGTTAGGTCTTGTCTAACCAATAATCTAGAATAATAAACAAATTATAATGTGAAAACATTAAAAGTTTTTAATTAAACAAAGAACTTTTGTCTAGTAATCTTACTAGACAAAATTACTTTTGTTTTATTAATCTTATTCAATTAGAATTGAATCAGAAAGAAGTTCCAAAAGAATGTGGTCTAAATTTAAATTTAAACTTCATTAATTGAAGAAATCTAAGTAAAAGTGCTTTTATTTGTTTTTATTAAACATTTACTATTTAATGTTGCAATTTGCTTAATGTTCTAATAGTATGCAATGTATAGATAAATCACTTTACTCTGGAGATAATCTATTATCTATAGATTCTCCATTAGTATTCGCTCAACTAACTGTTATGCAGATATGTAGTAACAGCATATTTAATATGAAATCAAATATTTACTGGACTATATTTTTATTGATGTGAATAATTTAAATAATTTATTATTTGCTATCAGAATAGTTTTTCTCTCTATCATTAAGCAGACACTTTCTCCAAATGGTGAAGTTTAATTTTTTAATTATTTTATTAAAATTATTAATGTATGATGTCACTGAATGCACATTCAAATCATAAATTTATATTTAGGCAAAGTATAATTCACAAATATTTGGTTTCATATTAAAATTGGTTAATGATATTTTATTGATGTATTTTAGTTTTGGCATATCATTTAACTCTTTTTATTTTATATTTTGTAATAAATTTTTTATTTTAATAGTTTATTTTTGCATTTACTATCCACTTTTTGAATGTAACACATTTTTATAGCTATGCAAGAAGAAGTATTAAAACTTGTACTTCTTGCTCTTGAAGATGGTTCAGCTCTATCAAGAAAAGTTTTGGTTATGTTTGTTGTTCAACGGTTAGCGCCACATTTTCCACAAGCATCCAAGACTAGTATTGGACATGTTGTTCAATTATTATATAGAGCATCCTGTTTTAAGGTAATTTTAAAATTATAATTAAAGGAAATAAAAATACAAATAATTAAGTAAAGAATACTATATTTTATATCAGCTGCAAGTTGGCAGAGTAATGAGCAGAGAAATATATAACATCTTAATTTGTTTAGTAGAAACTTTATAAGTTATGTATGGTATATAATGAATAAAGAACATAAAAAAATAATAAACAACGCTTTTTGCCCACAACTATAAATTAGACAGACTTAAATAACTTAATAAGTAGGGTATAACAATTTGATAAGCCCTGCAAATTGTTATACCCTATTTATTAGGTTATTTAAGTCTGTCTAACATAAAATAAACTTAACTTTGAGAACTTCAGATTTTAATTGATAAGGTTTAATAGTTTTTAGAAAGTTTAGTAGATCAGTTTTCAAAAATAAGTAAATATTTAAAACAAATTTTTCTTGTTTACATTTGTTTCAACCAGAATTGAAGAACTTATTTCCAAAGTGAGGTATCTCCAGGAAATACAAATTTTAAATAATTGCTTTAAATGTTAAGATAAAAAATTATTGGTACAGAGCTTTATTTTTATATTCTGAATATAGGTTTAACAGTGAAAAAAATCCTAAGGCAAAGGAAATTGTAGTTTTGGTACTTCAAATCATGGACTTACACCACTTTGGAACAAAATTGCAGCATTTAAATGGATAATGGATAATAAAAACAACAAATAGATGGTCAAAAACTTTCAATATATAAAAACAAAAGAGAATATACAAACTACGATACAAAACAAAAATGAAAATCACACGAACCTTGTTCATATGACTAAAGATAATAAAAAGAAAATGGTGTTTAAAAAACTATAATAGTTCCAAAAGAAAGAAAAAAACTTAATGCATGCATAAAGTTAATAAAAATCATTGTAATTGTTCTGTCACAGTACCTATTTAGAATCAGTCACTTTCTAAACAACAAAACACTTTTTGTAAAATGTCATTGCAGTATGGCCATCACTTATTCCCAGTTTATTTAAAAGTTTCTTCACATCATCTATTTTTTCCAGCTTAAGTTTATTTTCCAATAGTAACAAATCAACTAATAGATATGACCATTTTTTACCTCTTCTTAACATCATATGTTTGCACATCCCTGATCTATCATAATAGTGCTGTTTGCAACAAACATATTTAGAATTTATTCTAATTACTTTTATTTCAGATTTTAAAATCCATTTTTGACTTAATGTGTGAATGAATTGAAAGTTTCCAATTACCAAGTTGCCAGTCTTTACCAAGAACATGTATATGTCCTATATGCTCAAAAATTTTATTGTAGTCATCTGGTAAAAGAAGCAGTTCAGTTTTTATTAAAATTTTTTCCACTCTTCCGAAGGCCCTATATATAGTTAGATATCCAGTGACCCTGCACCGGATCTCTAATCTAAAAAATTACACTATATATATCTGAAAGTTTACTTAGCATTACTAATAATGTGTAATTTTTGTTTGTGCACTGCATCCATCACAAAACAAATTAATTTTCTTAATTTTTGGATTTTTCTTATGAAAATTTCTATAAAATAAGGACATGACCTCTTTCTAGCATAACAACTAAATACTTTTTGAACTTCTTTAGAAAATGTGGCCATTATTAAAGAAAAATTAAGAAAACAATCAAACACAATAGCACTTGCGCATCAGAAAGCAGTCATTACTGTGAAATAGTCATGTGACCAATATACACTTTGTAATTTGGCTGTTATGGAAATGTGACAGTTTGGAAATAAATATAAAATGAAAAATGTCACATTTGGAAAGAAAATCAATTTTTTGATACATTTTTCAACAGAAGAAACACCCATTTTGGAAAAAACAATATTGTAGCACTATAGAGAAGCATATTATCAATGTGTTGGTGCCAAGAACTAAAACAAAAATAAAAAATGGAGATACATCACTTTGAAAATAAACTCTTAAATTATATATTATGATGGTTTTGAGTATAAATGATATCATCAACTCACTTATATTTAATTATTAAAAGTTTGTGATCCTCTTTTAATGTGTAAATTCAATGTAAAAATTATAAAGTTCACCCTAATTTCAGCACTGGAGTAAAATCCTGACTTCCCTAAACCTGTTACCAACCCACAACGCGTGTAAGATATATACAGCAGGTGACAAACATTTTTGAACTATCTTGCAGTTCTTCCTCAGGTCAACTAGCTTAGGAATGCTCAGGAATGCTTCCGAACAGAGCGTATGGAATTCGACGTGATTGAATGTCATTTCAACGAAGTCAGTTTAGCTTGACATGCATAGTCATGAGCTGGTGGAGGTAGCCATGGGTCGGCATTTAATAGGGACTGCCAGGCCAGCAACAGCCCTCCTTTTGGTTGACACATGTGGCTACTTGGCTGGCTTTATAAGTGGCTATGTATTCTAGCCATTTAAGGTGGTCCTGGTGGCCACATGTGCCAGCCGGAAGGAGGAGCTAAATCTGTCGCTGGCCTGGCATTCCCTATTAGATGCTGACCCATGGCTACCTCCACCAGCTCATGACTGCACATGTCAAGCAAGACTGACTTCGTTGAAATGACATTCAATCCCGTTGAATTCCACATGCTTCGTTCAGAAACATTCCTAAGCTAGTTTAGTTGACCTGAGGAAGAACTGTGAGATAGTTTGAAAACGTTTGTCACCCGCTGTTTATATATTATATGCGTTGTGCGTTGGTAACAGGTTTAGGGAAGTCAGGGTAAAAATTATAATTCTAAAATTACAAAAAAGAAAAATTTATTAATTTTTGAAATATTTCCTTACATTTTGTTGAAATATTTTAATTATTATAGCTATGATTTTTATTTATTTAACTAGTTGATTAAAAAAACAAAAGTGAAAGTATTATTTTGAAAATTTTTCATAAATTTATATTAATTATAAAAAATTTGTGTACCTTTAAACTACAAAACAGTTTTTTTATTCATTTATTTAAATATTAATGTTTTTACATTCCATATTAAAAAAATTAACTAATTTTAGTCATATACTGCTTTAGAAAAACTATTTGATCTTCATTTGAAGACAACATAATTTTTTGTTTTTTTTTTCAAATTATTCATGCTTATTGTCCTTCAATTATGTAGATTAACTAGTGAATTTCTAAAGCCATGATTTCATATTTAACAGCTATATTTTTATTACTGTATTATTGTCACTGTTAGAAAGAGACACTTGAAATAATTAAAGGAGTCAGGACATTTATTTGGATTAAACGCTTCTTAGGATTTTCAATTTCATCTTCAAATCAAAATTCAATGTCCTGACAATTTGAGTGAAACAACTGTTTATAGATAACTTTTTGAATCTAATCAACCATCATTACAAATATGAACAAACATTTCTTTAACAAATTAATAGATATTTTAAAATTAACAGCACTTGAAGTAAATACAAAACTTATAATAAACATGAAATAATAATGTCCATTCATTAACTAAGAAACAAAAATAAAAAACAAAATACAAATTAAACTAAAATAAAAGACAGGTAACATAACTGAAAATGGCAAAAAAAACATAAAATAAGAATAAAAAAAGCAGTAAAAGAAAATGTTATTCAGTAGTATGCACAGACATTAAGATTGTTAAAATACATTTGTCAGTGAGGCCTACTACAGAAGTTTGTACTCTATAATCAATAGGATGACTCTCATGCCAAAATATTGTATAATAAAATAAAGACACTGAGTTCAGCGTTACATGCATATGTTTTTTATTGCAAGCACTTTCGACGAACTTATAGTCGTCGTCCTGAGGCGAATACAGAGGTTTACCGAAAAATTAAATGGAAATAATCCGATGTAGAATATTACGTATAAAATATAAATTGAAACTTTGTCAAAGCCATTAAGAACACGAAGCAAATATTCAAATATAATCTTCAAATATAATTCGAAAACCGAACAAGCTTTCCGTTTAATTTTTCGGTAAACCTCTGTATTCGCCTGAGGACGATGACTATAAGTTTGTTGAAAGTACTTGCAATAGAAAACATATGCATGTTACGCTGAACTCAGTGTCTTTATTTTATTATAGAAGTTTGTACAATATAAATAGCTGAAGACTTGGAGAGAAGCTTAATCTTGAGTTTTCAATGGCAGGTTTGTGATTGTAGGGAAGTCATACCCAAGGATCTAATTCATTTCCTTCTCTTCTTTAATTTATGATTGAAAGTTTGGCAGTAGTGATGGTCAACTCTTCAGCCATTCTAAGTGGCAAATATCTTGTATTTTTACTTTCCTGGCTATTATATATAACAGCTAGGAAAGTATGGTGATTGGTAAAAAAAAACCCTCAAAATTTTTACACTTTTGGGCTCAGGACACCTTGAAATGTTGAGAAATGCAAAAATTTTAGGGGCATTTACTGTATGTATGGATGTTTGTGTATTGGGAGCATGATTTTGTTCACCCTCTTCGAAGCTTAATATTATTATGCCTGTGCATTTCGTTGAAAATTTCTGAAATTTTGCAGGGAAGTTTGTTTATTAGGGGATTGATGCTATTAAATTTTGGTGGTTAAAGGTTGAGGGGTGGGGACATAATGAGGGTCATGTGTATCTCCAGTAGGGTCGGACTTAATGACAATTTTACTCATTATTAGTATTTACTATTTTCTTTATAAAACCCATGCCTACCATGAAAATTAAGCTTTTATAATAGTTAAAAATATAAAAAGTTTTTAATATAAAATATGATAACAGATGACATTACCAAATGTTGCCAGAAAAGTTAAGCTGCTCATTGCTGGATTTTTCATCAGAATCTTGGTAACCTTCCATTGAGGAGCAGTTTCTGTTTTGTGAAGATCTATTCTACTAGGACTGTAGATAATTTTCCATAAATTACTAATTTTAGTAATTTATGGAAAATTACTAAAATTTAAGTAGTTACATTACCTATCTGCCTTTAAGGTTAATTTTTATTTTGTTTTTTATTTTTGATTCTTAGTTTATGTATGGATAATATTATTTCATGTTTGTTATGATTTTTGTATTTATCTCAAGTATTGTTAATTTAAAAATATCTATCAGTTTTTTAAAGAAATGTTCATATTTGTAATGTTGGTTGGTTATGTTCAAAAATTTATGTAAGAACAGTTGTTCTATTTGAATTGTCAGAGCATTGAACATTGTTGATCTGAAGATGGGATTGAAGATCTCAAAGTGCTTAATCCAAATTAATATCATTACTCCTTTAACCCCTTTTGAGTTTTTTCTAATGTTTATACTTACAAAGTCATTTATTTCACATTTGATTATAGTTAATGTTAAATTAACATTGACAGTGACATAAGTAATAAAAATATGTATAAAATATGAACTCATGGTTTTAGAAATCTATTATGTAATATATACAAACTTCACCAAATAGACAACTGACAAGTCCATTATATTTAGTTAATCAAATTCAATACTAAAAATGTTATCTTAAGATTATAGTAACTAAACTTCTTTGTGAACAAGGTTTATATCTGTTATTGTTGAAACAACCATGAAATATATATAATTATTATTAATATAGTGATAGCAGTATTGCTTTTTCTTTATCTTGATGTTTTTTATAAGTAATTAATTTTACAAATTTTATAATAGTAAATACTAGAACTCTACAGCTTAGTTCAAGATAGTGTTTTAAGTTAAAAGTAATCTTAATTGTAAATAAATTTAAAATACAGTAGAACCCCTCTAATTCGTCACCATTGGGACTGGGGGTATGGTCGGAACGCAAGAAAGGTCGGATTATCAGAAAAAAGTAAAATAAACAATCTTCCCCTTTGTCCAGTCTTTGTAGCACTGCTAATTTTTCATTTAATGAAAGAGTAACGTGTTTACGTTTCACTCCTGACATGTTGAAAACACACACAAAACTGTACATGTACACACAATGTAAAACATATACTGTAACGAACACAGAAAAATGCTACGGACAGTGAGTCACCGATGAGTCGGGACAAGTTTCTCGACTCCGACCACGGTCGGATTAACCAGAGTGACGGACTAGCCGACGGCGGACTAGAGGGGTTCTACTGTATACTGTAAATTATGTATTATTTAAATTTATATATAAGTATATAAATTAAATTTTTATATTTAAATATTTGAAATTTGTTTTAAAGTAATCAAAATGAAAAGATATTTTTAAATCTTTTATTTTTAAATGTCTTTCTAAAAACCAATAAAAAATTATTTTAATAAAAGTAAATTAATAAAATAGTAATGAATTTTAGTAAATTAAGATATAGTGTAAACCAATAAAAATAAATCATAAGCACAATAAAATAAAAAATCATTCAAAAGTCCAGCATAATTCTTTAATAACATAAGAACATTTTCAATTGCATTAAGCGTCCATCATCGGTTATTTTATTGAATTTAGTCTCCAGTAAGCAAGTATACTTTTATTTAATCATAAGCACAACTAAGATTTGTAAAATTTTGTGTTTCTCACTAGTCAAACATATTAGTCAAGTGTCAACATGAATGGAAAAATCTCAAGAATCATCTATACTAATATTATAAAGAGGTAATGTTTGTAAGTTTGTATGCAAGGGCTAATCTCCGAAACTACTCATCCGATTTCAAAAATTCTTTCACCAATATTTACAATGGAACTTCAGGGTGGACATAGGCTGTATATTATTCCGTTAAACATTCATATAAATTAAAAGATATCATCTAGGGTTAAGGCTTTTATCTCCAACAGATGGCACTACGAGTATGACGCCTCAAGTTTGCTTTTCTGTGAGGATGAACTAAAGCAGATCATCATCTATCTATATAAATAAAAATGTAATGTTTGTTTGTTCCTACTGATTCCTTTGAAATTTTGACACAACGCTGCATTCGAATACACACGTGTTTTTATATAATATATGTGTCGAAATTTCCCCCACTGGGGGGGAGATGGACAGGATTAAGGCGTACCGTAAAGAACTTGGCTTCTATTTATACTATTTTAGATGCAGTTTTTTGCGTTTTTGATTGCGTTTTAATAGGGTACGTCAAGAGAATGTACAACAAGAAGGGATTTTTTGAAAAATTCTCCCCCCTCTACGGGGGATGTTATACATTTATAATAGATACATTTTGAGCCACAACAATGCATGGAGGGATCTGCTAGTATATTATACAATGTGAATCAGATTAACAACTATATATTGTATTTGGAACTTTTTGTAAAACAAAATTTTAAAAATGAAGAACTTTTCCATTATTTCTTACAGCAAACTTTGTCTTGTCACTCTGTCCACATTCCCAAAATAATAATAGGTAAAATATTGCAAAAAATACACTTTTATCTATCAACTGGTGGTTCTAAATAAAATAAATAAAGTGAAGTGTTGATTAGGTTATTCATTAATGTAAAAAGAGTTAATATAAAATTAAAAAAAGAAAAAACAAATATCTGTTATTTGGTTGGATGGTCTGTGTAGAGATCAGTGAAATGACTCTATTAACACAATGATTTGTATCCATTCTTTGTTTGTCAGAGCAATAATTACAGACTTACTGATTGCCCATCACTGCCTTTGTTCTTCTTGGTATACTCCATAAAAAATTCATAGGCATATATAATAGTCCATCTCAAGTTGACTTGGGTTAATGTGTGTGTTGTCTACCACATTTCTGTTAATGATATTCAATTGAGATTTCAGTTAGAGACAAAAGAAGGTTATAATGATAAGACTGTACACATTTGTGATATTTTTCCTCTTCATTTGCTGTTTTTTTATTGTGAGAGGTTTCCATTCATTTTATTTGGAACAGTTTTAATGGTTTAATGAGTTAAAAAATCAAAATTATTAGTTAGAAAGGGAACAAATGAATTCAGTTAGAGATAAAAGGAAGGAGACAAAATGGTATCATTTATGAAAATTATTAAAAAATGTTACTAATTGTTGTTTTTTCAATAATTTGTAGTATTGCACTGAAGAGGGGCTTAGCATTTATATAAGCCCAAAATGCATATGTGAAAACAATAAAAAAGTGTCTAACCTGAAAGCTGTAATGATAGTCTACCAAACTAAATTTCGGATTAAAGAGACATACATTCATAACACTTACAAGGGGATAGCATGACATTTGGGTCACCGATTTTGATTTAACTTGGTGAGGTTATTGTGAAAATCCAGAGACTGAATATTTTAATTTTATTAAGAATTTGTTAAAATATTAAATTAATGTTGAATTTAACACATATCTGTCAAGTTCGTGAGAAGGGAAGTAAAACTTCCTTTGGAAAAGAAACATCTCCGATGAACATCTGCCCATTTCTGTCAGAACAAATATCTCGTCAGATGTTACCAAGCCTAAAATCCAATTGGAGAGGAATTTAGAATAAAAGGGAAAGAATCACAAACTCATGGTAGATGGCCATAGAAGAAACTGCCTGATAGAAACCATAGAAAGAGAGCATAGTCCCACTCTGGCTGCCCATCATCAGTCTCCAAACCCACATACATCTCCATCTCATTAGGAATTCAATCAAATTGCCATCAGCTGAGAATCACCAATTAACCTCTCCATAAGAAGTGTATCAATCAAAGATCAATTGTATGACAGCCCAACGAAAAGATCAACATTTGTCAACTGAGATAGTAGAGAGTGTTGATGTAAACTCTCTTTCTCATATTTAGATAGAGACTTTAGAAGCTGTCCGTGTTCAGTCAC
The DNA here is from genome assembly GCF_000671375.1 of Centruroides sculpturatus. Classification (NCBI taxonomy): domain Eukaryota; kingdom Metazoa; phylum Arthropoda; class Arachnida; order Scorpiones; family Buthidae; genus Centruroides; species Centruroides sculpturatus. The sequence goes on along the minus strand of NW_019386360.1, from coordinate 12,726 downwards.
ATATTTGAATTTTATGTTCATTATTTTCATTAAATTTTATTTTTAGTTTGTTTAATTCATCTTATTCTTGATCTCAAATATATGCCGAAGTCTTATCGGGAGTCCACAGTTTCTCCCCCTTGGACAAAAATATAAAAATGTTATATTGTGTGCTTAATGTGCTAATTAGGCTGATGTCAGGAAAAATTAAAGTAAGATCACAAGAACTTCCTGTTGACAAAACGGCAATGTTACAATCCCATCTAGTGACAATGTGGGTGGGTCTTTCAGATCTGAAGCTGAACATGGGTGAGAGACAACTTTCTCTTAATCCTGGATTACCACATTATAGTGCATCCCAAACAACTGACATTGTCAAGCAGTCAAAATTAAATGAGGAAATTGAGGTTGAAAATTGAAAATCACTTAAAATCTTTGAAATTCCTATCATTTGCAAAGTGGCTGGTGGCTTGGTGGGGTGTGCTGATTTCGTAATTGTGAGGTTGGTGTTTTGAATCTTGGTGGTATCAATGTTATTTTTTCCCTAAAACTATAATTATCACTTTATTCTTGGTATTTTTAAATTTATTATACTGTCAAAGAGAAAAACTAACTTATTTTTAGAAAACTAAAATAAACAATAAACAGGATAATAAAACAATAAAATCCATCTGTTTCAAGTCAATGTCAAAAGCAATTAACAAATGCTACCTAACAATATTTATTTTAAAAGCAAAACATTTTTTATACATTCATGTACAGTTCATACTTACTCTGGCAACAAAGTCATTGTTTAACCTAAATATGTCTATAATTACATCCCCTTGTTAGACATTGCTCAACACATAAATAACATAGACACCATTAAGTGGTCATGGGTCCAAAAATTACTTCAAGGCAGACATACCCATAACCTATCTTAGGACTATGTTGACAAAACTGTGTCAAACTACTAGCTGACTTTGGGCTGTCTGTTTGGAGAGACTCGGGAGTTTGTGGTTGCTATTCAAGATTAGGCCATAAACACTAAAAACTGCAGAAAACACATTCTGAAGGATACATCACTCACAAATGACTCTTGCGGAAAATGCCATATTCTGCCAGAAACAATACGGCATATATAATCTCTGGTTGCAAGCTCTTAGCACAGACTATTTACATAAGCATAATCAAATAGTAAATATATTATACCAAGTGCTTGCACACAAGCACAGATTATTCAACACCCAGGTACCATGCTATAAATATACTCCACAGACAGTAATAGAAAATGACACATACAAAATATACTATGACAGAACCATAATTACTGATCAATAACTCACAAAAGCTTTGAATGTCCAGTAAAATTATTTAATTGAAATAACAAACGTTTTTGACCTTAATATTCAGTCTTCATCAGGTTTTACAAATGCTGAGATTCTAAGAACAGTTCTATGCAACGAATTTAAAAACATTAGAACGTTGTGCACGTGCATTGCCATGGATGCATACGTAACATTACCATATGCAGCATTCATATCACAAACGAAATATTATAAGTTTTATATACATAAAAATGAAATAAAAGAAAATAAATTACAATAAAATAAGATAAACTAACATAAGTAATAAGATAAACTAGCATAAGTGTACATTAAATAGGGGTGTGGGGTTGTGGTCTCCCTCATAACAGAACTTCCAAGCTTGAGATATATTAATAGCATCTTTGGAATTGATACAGTTAGTACATAATCCGGCCTTGTATATCTCAAGAGTTTTTAGTGATCGGATGTGTTCTGTGCGGTGCGAGAGTCTAATCATTTTGGCATTGTGAAGGTCTGCTCTTATCCCCGTGGTTGAGGCATAGGATGATTTTACTGGATATTCAAAGGTTTTGTGAGTTATTGATATATTCTTCCAGTATCTGTACAAGGTATTTAATCTTTTCTCAAAACATAATTACAGATAAAACAATTCATCACAATAGGCCTGACATCAGTTTTATTGACAAATGCAATAAGATTGTTTATAAAATAGACATCTCCATTCCAAACACTCATAACATGAATACATATTGAAAAAATCAACAAGTACACTACACTCTCATTTGGAATAAGGTAACTGTGGAGGATAGAGTGACATACCACATACACTCCACCAAAATCTAGAAACATTAAACCTTAATAAAAACATATATATGATACTACAGAAAGCTGCAATATTGAATACATGTCACATTGTTAGGAAGTTTCTAGGCAGATTCATACACCAATAAACTGAAGCTTAATGTTACACTTGTTTGGGTAGTTATACTTTGAGTTTAGTCCAGCGTAGCACTTGGCACCATCATTAGCTGAGCAGAACATTTGCAATATAATAATAATAATTCAAAATAAAAAGGCAGATGGTACGGTACATTTCACAATATAAAAATATAGAAGCTAAGTTTAACTGTTTTACAGAATTTTGCAGAGATGTAGCCTCAAATAAAAAGTCACCTTTGTGAAGGAAAACTTTTATTCCTGGTGATTGGACATAATAGAAGAATGAAGACAATTTAGTTTCTGTTCTATTTTTATATTATATAATAATAATTTATTGATATTAAAAATTTGTTAGAATTTTAAAACAATTTATTTAATAGGTTTCAAAACGAGAAGGAGATTCTTCTCTAATGCAATTAAAAGAAGAATTTCGTACATATGAAGCATTAAGACGAGAACATGATGCACAAATTGTGCAGATAGCAACTGAAGCTGGTCTAAGAATTGCTCCGGAACAATGGTCATCTTTATTGTATGGTGATACTGCACACAAATCACATATGCAGTCAATTATTGATAAGGTTAATATAAATATTAAAATGTTTTATATATACTAATGTTTAAATTTTGTAAATATAAAAACTTTTTAATATGTATTTTTAGCTACAAACACCACAGTCATTTTCTCAAAGTGTTCAAGAATTAGTTATAGCTTTGCAACGAACAGGTGATCCTGGGAATCTCTCTGTTTTACGTTCTCATTTAGAACTTCTTGCTGGAATTGATCCTAGTCCAGGTGACTGTTTAATATATTTTGTAAAATGAAATAAAAATATGTAGTTAATTTAACAAAAACTAAATATGTAATCAATTTCTAATGTAGATGCTGTTGTACCTTCTTGGGAAGATTTAAAAAGTGCACTTGAAGCTGCAAGAATTGTTGTTAAAGGTTTGGTAGAATTTATTCAGAACTTTGGTAGCCGAAAGTTACAAGAAGATAGACAAAATCTTAATGCAAAATATAAAACAAGTATGTGTAGAGATCTTACTCAACGTGGAAGTTGTCCTCGTGGAGCTAATTGCACTTTTGCACATTCTCAGGAAGAAATGGAAAAGTATATAAAATATAAATTTATTTAGGAAGCTTAGAATTTCAGGAAATTTTATTTACTTAAAGAAATTTATTTGATATTTTTCCAGATATAGAGCAAAAAATAAACGAAATTTAAATCATAGAGGTTCTACTCCTATTAGAACTTCTAGTTCTTCTGTTCAGGGGAAAGAATCTGGAATTATTTCATCACCTAATGGGCTAAGATCACCATCTACAAATATTTCTGTGAAGTAAGAGGAAAATAATTTACTATTAAAATTATGTTTTCAGAATAGTTTCATTTTAAAAGCTAATTTTGGTTAAAACATGTATTTTTTAAAATATAATTAATATGATATTAATACAAAATAATAATTTTTTGGAGTTTTTTAACTAGTCATGATCTTAATTTTTACTGTAATAAAGCTGCAAACAACAGATGAATAGGAATACTATCTTTTTTATATTTTAGAAAAAGCATTAAAAGAAAACAGCTTTATATTCAGTAAATAGAATTATATTTTGTAAACATGGCAAGTTCTTAAATTTACATCCAAATAAATTATTCAATATTATAATAGGTTTAACAACTGAATTTATTAAAATCTCAAAATTGTTAATTTCTAGAATGAAAAAAACTAATAACAAAAATGACCTGTTATCTGTTTAAACTATTTAAAAACAATGATAATGTGTACCAAAAAATTACTGAAATAAATTCAAACAACTGATTATTTAATAATCAGATATAATGATTTTATTAAAATGACAACTTGCAGGAAAATCTGAAATTGTCTTTTGGGATTTTCTATGCTAAAACTTATAAACAGAGATTATAATTTACTGATGTTATCTTAGGCAGTCTTATAGCAAGTTTATGATCTTGACTTTATTCACAAAAAAGTCATAATTCTATGTTTATTGAATACAATGACATTATTGCTTGGAAGTTAAGTATATTTTTAAAATAAAGGTAGTTCTCAATAAAATACTAGACACCATATTATATGGATGAAATAGAAAGTAATTGCCTAAACAGTTTTTAGCAGGATACAGGTGACATTAAACATTATCTCTTTTTAAATGGTTATTACATAGAATAAAGATACTTAGATTAAACAATATGTATAAGGATCTTGCATATTTATGAATCAAAAAATGTTCATATTCTAAAGTATTTAAATATTGCAACATTAATTTTTTCAGGTTATTTAAGTCATTAAATAATTTATTAGCCACTTTGAAAATAAATCAAAAATATAATCAGTAATTTCAGTAATATATTAACATTATCTTAAAGTCTTTGATTATTAATTAATTTTATATTTGTATATGCTCCTTTTCAGGATATGTAAGTTGCAACTGACTGGATATTTTGGATATATATTTTGAGCTAAACGAATTACTCAAATAACATGACAATGAGTAATCACTAGTTATATGTGAATTTTTAAATTTATATTGCTTAAAAGAAATCTATTTAGTATATTTAAGATGGTATTAATGACAACATATATTATGTTTATTATTCAGAATTTATAAAGTGGCCCATTCTAAGCTGTTCTTTTTCAGATAAATAAATTAATTAAAATTATAAATTTATCTTATTATTAAATTAACAGATATTGACATTGCTTATCTATAGTGCTAATTATCTCAATCATTAAGTAATTTATCTGCCTAAAATCAAATTTAAAATAAATTGGTAATATTTGAAGAGAAAAACTCAAAACTGGTGAAGAAGTCATGGAATTTAATCAGATTACCAAGCTTTTGGGTTTTTACATTCTCATTATCAGATTACTACATTCTATCTCATCATTATCAGAACAAAAGTGTCGAATGTAGATCTGATGATGGCAATGTAAAAATTTCATTTAATTAAAATTTCTATGACTCCTTTGCCAGTTTCAAGTGTTTCTTTTCAATGATTTATACATGGTATCATTTGTGCTTGTTCATATTTAAACTGGTAATTTCAACAATATTTATTAATTAAATTTGGTATTGATTTAAGAAAATTAAATCATTTTTAATGTTATACTAATTTAACATTATACTGATATTGATTTTGAAGTTCTTTAAATATTTCAGTAAAATTTAAATTATTTTTTCTTGAAATTTTTAATTGCAGGAATACAATTACTTAATCTAACTGATTTAAAATTTTTAAATTTTAGTTTGGTTTCAACAGATTCTATTTATGGTGTAGATGATTCAAATAGTATCTTAGCATTTGAAGGACGTTTCCTGAAAGATAGTAAGTTTTAAACTGTCTTATTTTAGAATAAAATAAATTATTAATATTATTAAAAATATATTCTTGATTACATTGAAAATACAAAATATTAAAATTATTCCATATCATTAAAATTAAAACAAAATATTAAATTTTAATAATTTTATTATCATTAGCCAGTTACCATTGAATTTTTAATTTTTTGCTATTAATGGATTCAGAATGTCTTATATGCATTGCATTTTTTTGTTAAAATTTTCTCATTTCTGTAGTAAAATGTATTATTTTAATTTTATCAAAAGTATATTTGTTTTTATAATGATGATATACTTTCTTCCTCAATTATTTCATCACATTAACAAAAACACACAAAAAAATGTAAAATAAATTACAATATAATAAAATTTGAACGTAATGTGATAGATGGAAATTTAAAAAAAATTGCCACATAAATTGTAAGATCATGTTATTGTAGACCAGCGTTTCTCAAAGTGGGCGATAACGCCCCCTTGTGGGCGCTGGAGGCTGTCAGGGGGGCAGTAGAAGGCTCATAGAGAATTGGGGGGCGTTAAGGAAATATAGAGGGGCGACGGCAGACAAATTCTATATATAAAAATTCGACGGAATATATATAAAATGTTTACATTTTATATATTTTTTATTTTTTATTGAAGATCACAACTTGAATATTTCTAACACATTGACTTTTATTTTAGCTCAGCGTTTCTCAAAGTAAGCAATAACGCCCCCTTCTGGCGCGATGAATAGATCTATGATAGAGGCAGGGTATTGAACGGTGACCAAAGGCAAAATTGGGGCTGATAAGAGGAAACATTGCGTTTAATGGTTTCCAGATGATGAGAACAATGTACAGTAAGGGCACAAAGTGTGAGATTCATAGAAAAGTTTTCCTAAGAATATTTCCAATCCTTTTCTCACACAAGAGAAAATGGGTTAGGGGGCGTTGGGTATAACTTTATGGAACAAAGGGGGCGGTGGATCGAAAAAGTTTGAGAATCACTATTGTAGACAATATTTTAAAGTCAATCTTCCAGTTAATATGAGAGGAAAAGTTTATAGCACTTTCTTTTAATATTATGAAATGTATTGAACAACAATAAGCTAGACATGAATGTTATAAATATATAACTATTTATTGAAAAAATGAAAGGTTAAATACGGTTATATAAAGGAATGTTATTAAAAAAATTGCTTTAGCAAAAATTTTGATTAATTGATTTGAATTGTCAATTATCATTTATAGTACATTTTCTTTGTATAAATATTATTAGGTCTATACATTAAAACGATGATTCATTTTACAACTGAATATGTTAAAATATAGTAATTTTGTATTTTAATAAGAAAAATTATATATTTTGATTTAAAATATATTTTTGTATCTTCTGTATAAAATTCTGGTTAGAACACTTTTCAATATACTGGGTGATTATTATTCAAGTACTCCTATTCTGCACTGTCTGGAGAGATATTTAGTAGTCCAAATGCAACCAAATCTAGTATGACATTTCAGGATATATGGAAAGCATTTCCATAAAAAACAGTTTAGTACTTATGGCACTATAGTACTTAAAATAAATTTCAACAGCGACGGCTGAGATGGTTTGGCCATGTGTGCCGAATGGATATTAATCGAATTCCCCACCAACTGCTCTTCCGACAGTTACCTACTCTGTGGAAAATCCAACACTCTACACCTAAGAAAACGTGGACCAAACACGTTGAGGACAACCTCAAGAACCAACGGTTTGATCTGAACCAGGCAAAAGCGGCGGCCATGGATCGAGGGCATTGGAGGGGCATTGTGGAGAAAGCTCGACTTCCTGCGGCACCCACAGCAGCATACTGGTTGCGCAGATGCCCGCAACCAAATGCCAGCTAGGGACAAAAGAAGAAGAAGAATGGCACTATAGTACTTATGGCACTTCAAGCAACAAACATTTTATTTGTACAAGACGTGCTACAATAGTTAGTCAAAAAATTTCAGACAGTTAGTTGTATCTATTCTCCAACACCCATTTGCAGACAACATTCCAGTCTAAAGCGAGAGGACTTTTTGCTTTATCTCAGAACTACCTGCAAAACTGTTATTCTCCAACAGTTATATTGAACATTTTGTTGAAAGCCATTACATGGGCTGTTTAAAACAAAAAACTATCAAAGATTCCTTATATAATGCAAGAGAGGTAAAAATAGAAATCTATTCTGATTCAGAATTGCCATTTTTCATTCTATTGTTTCCAACTCAAATTTTCTGTAACTCAAAGTTTTTCCTGCCTCTTGGTGCTTTAAGTTAGAGAAGTTTTACTATAGTTCAAAAATGTTTATTATTTTTTACATAGTTCTATATTTGATAAAATGACCAGGACAATAAGTATAAACTTAGAAAATTTACAAAACTTCTCAAAAGTTTTGTAAATTTTTGAGAAGTTTTGACAATATTTTAAAAAATGTCCTTTTCACTTCATTCCTCTCTTTAGAGGCTTCTCATCTGCCTCGATATATAAAATGTTAAAATCTTTACTTTGATGATGGCACAATCAATTAAAAAAAAATATATATATATATTTGATAAAATGGCCATTATGGTTGTTATTTCTTGATGTGTGTGAAAGGGATAAAATGAGAAGATATGTTTTAAAGTATTGTCTATTTGAGAATTTTTGAAAATTTTCTAAAAATTGTTTTGTTTTAACATATGTAATAATAAATATTTTTAATGGCTTTTTTGTGGAATCTAATATAAGTTTTATTAAATTTATGAAATTTTATATTTTTTAGATATTCAAAATACATCACATGCTCTTAATCCTGAAACACCAGCATTTCAACCTATTGGGCCTGCTCAACTAATTCCTCCTTCAGGTACTTATCATGTTGCTGCAGATACTTTTGGTGGTACTATTTTAAACTCAGATTCTTATCCTCCCCTTACTGCTAATACTCAAATATTGGGAATAATTCCTGCTGCTATTGCAGCTCTTCCTACAACAAAACTTAGCCTCAATGTAGGCCATATTTCCAAGCCATGTACAATTCAAGATACAGTATCACTATCAATCTCTACTGTAGGCCTTGTATCAAGTATAGAAGAGAATCCTTCATCAGCAGTGAAAATATGTGGACCACAACTAAATTCTATACAGGTTAGTAATTTAACTTGTAAACAGAAATACATCAATATTGAATAATTTTATTTTTAAATTCTTGAATAATGAAAATTTTTGCAGCATTGTTGTTTTCATTTAATAAATTATTATAATAGATGTAAAGGTGATAGATATATTTTATAATGTATCTTATTATTTTGATTTGATGTTATGCTTAAAAATATAATTTTATAAGAACACAAATAGACAAGATGATCCAATAATGTTGCAGAAGCTGAGATAAATGATTTTTGCATTAAAACATATTTTGAAAAATGTTTTTTATTAAGTTTCAATTTAATGTTTGAATCAAATGAAGAACACATACTTCACTATGCTATTTGAATTTCATTGTGGATTAAAGACCACAGAAGCAGCAAGAAATATCAACAGTGTGTATCAAGGAGCCATACAAGTAAGAACCTGCCAGATGTGGTTTGCCAGATTTTGTGAGGGTGATTTTAGTCTGAAAGTTATGCCCAGATCTGGTAGACCAAGTATTGTTGATCATGATGTTTTAAAAGTCATTGTTGAAGAAAACCCTGGACAATTGATTGAAGAGATTGCTAGCAAAATTGGTGCTTCTTGGTCAACAACATAAGTACATTTAAAAGCAATTGGAAGGTCTACAAAGTAGGGAAATAGGTTCCACACTTATTAATTGATGAACAAAAGTTTTAACAAATTTATGTCTGCAGTTCATTGCTATTGAGACATACAAATGAACCTTTTCTTGAAAGTATCATCACAGTAGATGAAAAATGAGTGATATATGATAATCCACATAAAAAAAAGCAGTGGTTATCTGTCAGAGAACCATCAAAAGGAATTCTAAAACTGAATATACACAAGAAAAAAGGTGCTTCTTGACGTGATGGAGTATCCCTGATTTGGTGCACTTTGAGCTGTTAAACCCTGGCCAAATGATTACTGCAGATCTTTATTGGCAACAGTTGAAAAAGTTAAATAAAGTCACACCAATCAAGGTATCCAGAGTTTAGAAATAGAAAATAGAAAAAGGAATCATCTTTCAATATGACAATGTAAAACCCCATACAAAAAAATCACTCAACAAAAATTCAGGAATTTAGGATGAGAAGTTCTCCCTCATTTTGCTTATTCTTCAGGTGGTGAAACATCTGGAGAATAATGACATTATAAGTACTATCTATCTCATTTACATACTCTTGTGGATCAATATTGTGTTTCCTGCTGGCAGTAACTCTAGTTCTAACAATTCTGTAATGATGATTCAACAATGAAATTTATTATATTTATGATATGTTTTCAGCTTATGTTAAAGTTACTTTTGTTTCATGGTCAGGAGTGTGAAGTACTAATAGTTGCCTTAAACTAAATGTAACTGAACAAAAATAAGTAATTAGGAACTCTAACAAACTGGGATTTTCCCTCAGAAGTTCAATAGTAATTCATAAATTGATGTATAAGAATTGATTGGCAAAATTTAAAGTTTTCAGTACAATTTTCTTATGTCTATACTTCAAAATACAGTGATCTTTGCCATGATCTGTTTTGATAAAATCAATATTTTGTATTTTAGTAGAAAATTTTGATTTTTTGAGAGTTTATTTTTAGACTCAATATATCAATGGACTAAATTATCATAGTTTAATAAAATAATTATGCCATATATATATTTATTTTTTACAGTTATGACAAATCATTTCTATCTGAAAAAATCAAATTTTTCACATTTAATTGAAATAAATAAATATAGTGATAAATTGTTCATTATTGTTTAGGCTTAGTTTATCTTAAATTTTTTAGTCTTATTTTCAAATATTCTCTTTATTAATTTTTATTAATGAGTTCTGCATTTGAATATTTTTTCAAAAATTATTACAAAAATGTTATTTATTGATGAGTTTAAAATTTTTTTGTGGTTTGCATTTCAATAAGTTTTGTTTTATTTTAGAATTTATCATCAAAAAGTTTAATAGCACTTCAACAAAGAAAACGCGAACTTCTGGCTCAGTTAGAAAAAGTACAGTTTATTAGGCAAGAAGTTACATCACAAGGAAATATAATTAATTGTTCATCAAAAAATATGGTAAATTAAACATTTGTAATGCTTAAGAATTTTATTATAATTAAAATTTATGAATTTTTAGAATATTTTAATTTCTAAGCAAATTTTGCCATTATTAAAAAAAACATAATGTTGCTGAAAAAATTATTAATTTGTTACTATGATTAGTTGGCTACTACTAGTGATAAATATAAATAATATAATTTGAACAGAGGAGAAAAGTTATAATATATACCAGTTTTATTTGAATAATGAATACTGTATGTTAGGTACCATTGAGTTATATTTGACTCCTGGCAACTCTATGGAAAAGTGACTTCTGATGGGATCTGAGTAGATTAAGTTCTTTAAGATCTTCAAGACTATTGTCTTTAGCTTCTAAAACACCATCCATCCATTTAGTGCATTAATGACTTCATCTTTTTTCATCTTCTACCTTGACAAGCATAAGCATCTTTTTCACTGAATTAGAACATGTAATGTTGACAAAATACAAAAGTTTTAGCCTCATGATTTTGATTTAAGTGAATGTTTAGGTCTAATAAGATTGAATGGTTGGTTCTCTTGGCTATCCAAAAGACTCTCAACAGTTTTCTCTAATACCAAAACTTAGGAATCAATTTTCTTTCTTTCATTCTTACATAATGTCCATGTTTCACAGCCATACAGATATATTATAAGGGAATACAAGAGAATTTGCAAGTTTGAACTTTGTTCTCAAAGAAATATTTCTATGTTTTATAACTGTAGATAGGCTATTCATTGCCTTTCATCCTAATATTATTATTTTTTGAATTTTCTTAGAACAGATGTCTTCTTTGTCAACATGTGCTCCATATAAATAGTTATCCACAACTTCTATTGTTTCATCATTAATTTGAATCACATTTTTTTCTGTACCAGTGATCTTAGTTTTCTTTAGACTTAAAAATAATCCAGCCTTTTCACTCTTTCTTTTTTTACTCTTGGAATAAGAGCTTTTAAGTCTTTTATGTTCTCTATCACCAAAGTTATATCATCAACATACATTAAATTGTAGACCTTCATTCCACCAAGTTTGATTCCTATATTCATATCTTCCAGACATGCATTACAAAGTATATATTATGAATACAAATTGAAAAGATATGATGAAAGAATGCAGCCTTTCTAACACCTTTTTCAATTTTAAACCATTTTGTATTATTGCTTTGTTTTTATCATAGCTTGACCGGTATAGAGATTTCTTAGTAAAACAATGATGCACTTAGGAATACTCATTGTCCTAAGATATATCCAAAGTTTTGTGTAATCAACTAAATCAAATGCTCTGCTATAGTCAATGAAACAGAAATAAATATATTTTTTAATGTTCTCTGCAGGTATCTTTGCTTCTTCTAAATTGTTCAAGTGTCACTTCTCTTTCCATAAAGGCTTCTAATCTTTTTTCTATTACAGTAGAACCCCTCTAGTCTGCCCTCGGCTAGTCCGTCACTCCGGTTAATCTGACCGTGGTCGGAGTCGAGAAACTTGTCCCAACTCATCGGTGACTCACCATCCGTGGCATTTTTCTGTGTTCGTTACAGTATATGTTTTACATTGTGTGTACATGTACAGTTTTGTGTGTGTTTTCAACATGTCAGGAGTGAAACATAAATACGTTACTCTTTCATTAAATGAAAAATTAGCAGTGCTACAAAGACTGGACAAGGGGGAAGATTGTTTATTTTACTTTTTTCTGATAACCCAACCTTTTTTGCGTTCCGACCATACTCCAGTCCCAAAGGTGACGGATTAGAAGGGTTCTACTGTATTTTGAAAAATATTTTGCTAACATGAGATATTAGAGCAATTGTTCTGTAATTAGAGCACTTATATCCGTCCGTTCGTGAATGAAGGACACGGAAACTACTTTATATCGATTGAAATCAATTAGACCAGTGGTGTGAAATGATAAGAAATTGTCTACA